>NC_090812.1:25836960-26031902 GCF_000390325.3 Nicotiana tomentosiformis
GGCATTTGTCAGCCCAAATGACATCACTAGAAACTCATAATGCTTATACCGAGTCTGAAAAGCTATCTAAGGAACATCGGATGCCCTAATCCTCAACTTATGGTAGCCAGATCTCAAATAAATCTTTGAAAACACCTTGGCACCCTGAAGCTGATCAAATAAATCATCAATCCTCGGCAATGGATATTTGTTCTTGATGGTGGCTTTATTCAACTACCGATAATCTATACATATCCTCATCAATCCATCTTTCTTCTTCACAAACAACACAGATGCACCCCAGGGCGAGACACTAGGTCTAATGAAGCCCTTATCAAGTAAATCTTGCAACTGCTCCTTCAATTCTTTCAACTCTGGCGGGTCCATGCGATATGGCCGAAAGGAAATAGGCTGAGTGCCTGGAGCCAAATCAATGAAGAAATCAATATCCCTGTCGGGTGGCACCCCCGACAGTTCTGCAGGAAATACCTCGGGAAACTCATGAACAACCGGCACTGAATCTATGGAAGGAACCTCCGCACTAGAATTGCGGACATAAGCCAAATAAGCTAGACACCCCTTCTCGACCATATGCCGAGCCTTCACATAAGAGATAACCCTGCTGGCAGAATGGCCAAGATTTCCTCTCCACTCTAATCGAGGCAACCCCTGCATGGCTAAGGTCACTATCCTGGCATGACAATCTAATATAGCATGATAAGGTGACAGCCAATCCATACCCAGTATGACATCAAATTCAACCATGTCGAGAAGTAGGAGATCTACACGAGTCCCAAGACTCCTAATGGTGACCACACATGAACGATAAACATGATCTACAACAATAACATCTCCCACTGGTGTGGACACATACACAAGAGCACTCAAAGAATCACGGGGCACAACCAAATAGGAAGCAAAATAGGATGACACATAGGAGTAAGTGGATCCCGGATCAAATAGAACTGAAGCATCTCTACTGTAAACTGAAACATTACCTGTGATAACAGCGTCAGATGACTCAGCCTCATGCCTGGCTGGGAAAGCATAACACCAGGGATGGGCCCCACCACCCTGAACTACGTCCCTAGGATGACCTCTAGCTGGCTGGTCTCCACCTCTAATGGCCTGACCTCCACCTCTAACTGTCTGGCCTCTACCTATGGCTTCCTGACCCCTGCCTCTGGCTGGCTGAGCAGGTGGTGCAGCAAGTGGTGCCAGAACCATGGCACGAGAACTCTGATGCTGTGAGCTACCCGTTGCCAGAGGGCAAAATCTAGCAATGTTCCTCGGATCACCACAAGTATAACATACCTTCGGCTGTTGTGACTGCTGACCTTGAAACTGACCCTGTCGACCTAAATAACCACCTTGATAACTCTGGAGTGGAGGTATACTAATAGGAGCTGGTGGTGCACTGTAGGCTAGCTAGTCGGAATAATGCATTTGAGGGCCACTGCCACCTTAGGCACCGTGGGATGCCTGGAGTGCTGAATGAAACGGCCTGGGAGGATGGCCTCTACCAAAAGTACTCCTGCCTCTAGATGAGGCACCGCTGAACTCACCGGAATGATGAGGTCTCTTGTCAAACCCCTGACCTCCCTGAGTAAGAACCAGTTCGACTCGTCTAGCGACATTAGCAGCCGCCTGAAAAGAAATCTCACTCCCAGTCTCCTTAGCCATCTGCAATATGATAGGCTGAGCAAGTCCATCAATAAACCTCTTCACCCTCTCTCTATCGGTGGGAAGTAGAATAATAGCATAACGGGCCAAATCCACAAAATGGTTCTCATATTGAGTAACAGTCATACTGCCCTGCTGGAGACGCTCAAACTGACGGCGACACTCCTCTCTCAATGTGATAGGCAGAAATTTCTCAATGAAGAGTTGAGAGAACTGGTCCCAAGTAAGAGCAGGCGACCCAGCTGGTCTGGTCAACAAGTAATCTCTCCACCATTTCTTGGCGGAACCCGTCATCTGAAATGCAGCAAAATTGACCCCATTGGTCTCCACTATACCCATGTTCCGTAAAACCTCGTGACAGTAGTCAAGATACTCCTAGGGATCCTCTGAAGGAGCACCGCTGAAGTGAACAGAAAAGAGCTTGATAAACCTGTCCAATCTCCATAAAGCCTCAGAAGACATAGTTGGCCAATCTCCGACCTGTGCCACAATAAGTGGCTGATACTTGGGAGCTATCTGCTTCGGAGCGGGAGTGGTGGGAGTCTGGGCTCTTCCTCCAGCCTGAGAGTCTACTGGTGCCATGGGAAATGTGCCAGTTTGGGCCACACTCTACATAAGGCCCACCAAACGGACCAAAGCGTCCTGAAGTACTAGTGTAGCAATGAACCCTTCCGGAACCTGAGCTGGTCCGGCAGGAACAGTCTGGGCTAGAACCTCTTCGCCAAGCTCTATCTGAGGCTCCACTGTTGGGGATGCTTCTTGGACCCTAGGCTGAGCCCTGCCCCTGCCTCGGCCTCTGGCTCGGCCTCGACCTCTGCCCCGTGTAGGAGGTGTCACTGGAGGCTCTGGCTGCTGCTCAGCTGAGGAAGCAGTACGTGTTCTCGCCATCTGCGAGAGAATAAGAGTAGAAGAATTCAATCACCATTGAGAAAGCAAAATCGCATGACAGAGAAAAATAGAAGTGAAACTTGTTCCTAAACTTCATAGCATCTGGAAGATAAGCACAGACGTCTCCGTACCGATCCTCTAGACTCTACTAAGATTGCTCGTGAATTGTGAGACCTAAGAAAACTAGGGCAATGATACCAACTGTCACGACCCAAAATTTCCTACCGACAGGATCGTGATGATGGGATCAGTAGCAAATCTCGATCAACCTGAGCCGGTATCGAAATCTGCACAAAAAGTACATAGTGCAGCATCAGTACAACCGACCCCATATATTGGTAAGTGTCGAACCTAACCTCGGCGAAGTAGTGACGAGGCTAAGATAAGACACCCACATATAACCTGAACAGTATAATCATACTAGAGGCAACAACAATAAGTAAAGCAATAAATGCTAAAATAATGGGAGGGGAACATACAGTGGGGGAATACAACATAAAGAGTGAGTACAATGAAAAGACATAATTAAACCGGAAATCCTTAAACGAATTGAGCAATTAAAATAGCAAGGAAACCTGCACGGCATCACCCTTCGTGCTTTTACTGTCAACCACACCAAATAACAAATAAGACTGCACGGCATCACCCTTCGTGCTTTTACTCTCTTCCTCACAATATAAATAAATTATGCACGGCATCACCCTTCGTCCTTTACACTCTTCCTCATAATATAATTAAATTATGTACGACATCATCCTTCGTGCTTTACACTCTTTCTCACAATTCACAGAATCAATAACAATAGATAGATAGGAGTTTCACAAGAAACCAATATTTCACAAATGATTACTTTCACAATTTAACATCTCAACCTCGAATCAATATTCACAATTTTATCGACCTTGGTGGAACCGGATACAAGTCTCCCAACATTTCAACAACAACAATAAGCATGGATAACAAGATTTAAGACTACAAATTTGCAAGAAATAGAATTCCACTCGCATGCTATGACTCGACCACAACGTATAGATGCTCGTCACCTCAACTATATGTCGTATTCAACAACAAAACACGTAGCAAATACTCAAACAATACCTATTCCCTCAAGCCAAAGTTAGACACAACACTTACCTCGCTCTGAAGGCCACTTAATTCTCAATCACAGCTTTTCCTTTGGAATTCACCTCTAAACCACTCGTATCTATTCAAAAATGACTCATTAATATCAAATATTGCTAACGGAATCGATTATATTTCATAAATTAAATTTCCAAAATTTTTCTCCAAATGTTGAAAAAATCGACCCCGGACCCGCTTGGTCAAAACCCGAGGTTCGTACCAAAATCCTCTTACCCATTCACCCTCGAGCCCGAATATGTAATTAGTTTTGGAATCCGACCCCGAATTGAGGTCTAAATCCCTAGTTCTACCCTAACCCCTAATTCTACCATGAAACTCTAGATTCTTAGGTTGAATTCTAGTGAAATGATGTAAAATATTGAAAGAAACGAGTTAAGGAATACTTACCTATGATTTGGGGAAGAAAATATCTTTGAAAAATCGCCCTAGGCCTCCTGTCCTTTTGAAAACAAGAAGAAAGATGGATAAAGTACGAATTATATGCTCACTGCCCAGCGACCTTCGCACCTGCGATGCTTTGGTCACACCTGCGCATCCGCATGTGCGGACGGGGTATGCGCTTCTGCGGAAAAGGGCTGGGCCAACTAAGGCCGCACTTGCGGACAGGGTGCCGCTTCTGCCGAGAAAAGTCTGCATCTGTGAATAAACGAAGTCCAGGCCTGGGTCGCATATGTGGGGCTTTCGCTTGCACCTGCGAGCTCGCACCAGCGACCAAAGGCTCGCAGGTGCGGGCACACCCGATTTGGTGCATCAGCAGCCTTGTTGAGGTTTGAACTCAACTCGCGCATCGCCCGAATGGAACCCGAGCCCTCGGGCTTCCAAACCAAACATGCACGCAAGACTAAAAACATCATACGGACCTGCTCGCGTGATAAAATCGCCAAAATAACACCTAGAACTCTAAATTTAGCACCAAATCAAATGACATTCTCAAGAACACTTTAAAATTTCTATTTTCTCAACTAGACGTTCGAATCACGTCAAATCAACTCCGTTTCTCACCAAATTTCACAGACATGTCTTAAATATCATAATGAACCTGTAACGAGATCCAGAGCTAAAATATGGACCTGATACTAACAATGCCAAATATCAATCAATTCTTAAAAAAAATAATTTCCAAACTTTTAATTTTCATTAAAAATTCATAACTCAAGCTAGGGACCTCCAAATTTGATTCCGGGCATACGCCCAGGTCCCATAATTCGATACGGACCTACCGGGACCGTCAATGCACGGATCCAGGCCCGTTTATCAAAAATATTGACCGAAGTCAACTAAAATCAACTTTAAGGCAAAAATTCTTATTTTTATTAGTTTTCAACATAAAAGTTTTTCGTAAACCTGCCCCGACTGCTCACGCAAATCGAGGAGGGTAAAAATGAGATATTGAAGGATTAAGAGCGCAGATTCGAGTTCTAAAACATAAGATGACCTTTTGGGTCATCACAGTTGCTTTATTGATTTTTCGAGCGGAGTTGGAAATTTGTTATAAATTGATTAATTATGAGTATTAGAGTACATTGTGATTGGGTTGCATCTTAATTGACTAGTTTGGAGTGACGAACATCGGTTTGAGGTGTTAGAGAGGCTTTGGAGCCGGTTATAAAATTTTCGGAGCGAGGTAAGTTTTCTGTCTAACTCTGTGAGGAGAAAATTACCCCTAGGTGATATGTTTGATGTGTGCTACTTGTTATGGGGAATACGTACGCGCGAGGTGATGAGAGCCCGTACGTAGCTACATTCATGTTATTGTCCGAGTAGACTTAGGTTCACATCATGCTATAGTTGTACTATTTGAGTTGTCTCTCGCCTATTTATTTCCTCTGTTTTACATTACTACTTGAGACTAGAATTTCTTTGTAGAGACTTCATGAGTTCATGATTAGTCACCGAATAATGTTACTCCTCTTCCAGCATGTTTCCGGGATACATACATATATGTTTCATTGAAAGGTTTTTGTTAAAGAAATTACAACTCACACGTTTATTCGTGAGTGGGGTCAAGGACCCGTCAAAGCTTCTTATTCTTATGAGATCGGGACGTTCGCCTCGGCAGAATTATGTATTTCACTCTTATGGGATCGGGTCGTTCACCTCGGCAGTGAATAGTTTAAATATTTATGTTGGATCGGGTCGTACGCCTCGGCATTTCTTATATCATATCCTCATGGAATCGTGCGTAATATTTGGCAAGAAGCCAGGGTATCTGTACATTTCCCCCTGATTCGAATTATAACAACCTGCTTGGTGAGACCCAGTATACATATATATATATATATATATATATATATATATATATATATATATATGCTCCGGTTGAGGAGGAATTTGTTAATTAAGAGCTTGAGTTTATTGTAAGGAGGATAATTGTACCACATATTTACACTTGTTTATTTCATTTGTTTACTTCGCCTCGTCTTTGCTCACCTTCTTACTGTACTTGATATTATTGGACTACTAGTGAATGTCGATGTCGACCCCTCATCACTACTTCTCCGGGGTTAGGCTAGATACTTACTGGGTATACATTGATTACGTACTCATGCTATACTTGTTGCACATTTTTGTGCAGGTACATATGAGACTAGTGGTCTTGTGAGAGCAGAGGTGTGTATGCATGCGGGGACTTACGTGAGCTGCATTCCATACTACGACCCACAGCCGGCAAAGTCTCCTTCAGAGGATTTATATTTCTCTTGTCCAAATTTGTATTTCGGACAAATGCTGTATTTTATTTTACATTCTTAGCTGATGCTCATGCACTTGTGACACCGGGTTTTGGGGTAATTATGGGTTGTTCAGTATTGAAATTGTTAAAAGTATTATTATTTACTTTGTAAAACCCCATGCTTTACTATTTAATTGAAGGAAATATGATTTCAAAAATATTAAAAATGAGAACCAAATTAGGTATTTATTTTTGGCTTGCCTGACAGCGGTGTCCGGCCCCATCACGACTTTTAATGGATTTTGGGTCGTGACACATTAGTTCTTGATCATGTTCTATTTCTTCAATTTCTTCTAATTTTTTCTTTCCTTTTTCTAATTTTTGTATTCTTTATCATAACTTTATGTTGTGTATATAACATTTTTTACAAAAACCCATGTCATTTTGTTTTAATTGTTTTTGTATTTGTATATGCGTACATTTTTCTTATAATATTTCCATTATATGTTGTATTTTGTGCCCTATAGACCATTTTGCATTGGGGTTTTGTGTTACTCCATCTCTTTTATACCATCTCTATTCTATTTCTGTTCCTAAAATTCCTGGTAATTTATTAAATAACTTTTTACCTAAGTCCTGGTCAAACGCATTTCCACAAATAGTACAATAGTAGAAATATTCATTTAAGAATGTCACGACCCAAAATCCATTAAAGGTCGTGATGGCACCGGACCCCGCTGTCACGCAAGCCAAAAATAAATACTAAATTTAGTTCTCATTTTAATATTTTTGAAATTATATTTCCTTCAATTAAATAGTAAAAGGTGGAATTTACAGTGTAAATAATAATATTTTACAACATATTTCAATACAGAACAACCCAAATCACCCCAAAATCCGGTGTCACAAGTGCATGAGCCTCAACTAGAAATGCAGAATAAAATACAACATCTGTCCGGAATACAAATTCGGACAGGAGAAAAATATAAATATTCTGAAGGAGACTCTACCGGTTGTGAACTCGTAACGTGGAATGCAGCTCACCTAAGTCCCTGTAATAACCGCGCCTCTGCGCCCACAAGGCCACTAGACATTATTGCACCTATACAAAAATGTGCAGCAAGTGTAGTATGAGTACGAAAATCAACGCGTACCCAGTAAGTGTCCTGCCTAACATCAAAGAAGTGGTGACGAGGGGTCGACTTCGACACTTACTATGGATCATAAATAAAATATCAATGATATAATTAGGCATGGATTACGTAGAACGGTTGTAAGCTCAATATCATAAAATAAGTAAACAATTCTTTTGTTCATAAGAAATTTCGAAATTTATTTTTCATCGTTTATCATTTTGTATCTCAGGCCAATGAAGCAATATCAATTATCATAAATTCCAAAGCAAACAATTCAATAATGCGCAAATCATGCTGAGTTCGTACGACCCTATACAACATAAATACTTAAACTGTGCACTGCCGAGGGTCGAACGACACGAACAGTAGATGCATCTATTTAATCTGCCGCGACGTTCGGCCTGCTCCACAAAAAAGATAAACACATTCAACAACCAATTCAAGATTTATTAAGGGGCAAATATTCCAAGAATTTCAAATTCACATTTACCGGTCAAGTAAATGAAGTTTAACCTTTTTACAATTCTTTTATCGAGTTTCTAAATGTTTTAAACAATTAAATTAACAAGTAGGGCGCAACATCGTCAAGTACAACATGATATGGGTCCTAGACTACTCGAAAATAAGCATAATAGTAGCTACGCACGTACTCTCGTCACCTCGTGCATACGTAGCCCCCCACAAATAGAAGAACATAATGATTTATTTCACCTATGGAGTTAATTCTATCTTACAAGGTTAGAAAGGAGACTTACCTCCCTCAGAAATTCCACAACCGGCTCCCAAGCCCTTCCAACAACTCGAACCGATGCCTAGCGCTCCAAAACTAGTCAATAAATGTGCAAACCCATAAATATATATATTCTAATACTCATTATAAACCCACGTGCCTGGATTCCAAATATTTTCGAAGATAAACTTTACCCATGAAACCACGAACTCAAATATATAATTTATCCCAAATTCCATGTCCAATTTTGTGGTCAAATCCAAAAATACCAATTTCTAGGTTTTTCTTCAAAATCCCAAATTTTCACAAATTTTCAAGTCTAAATACATATATAATCCAAGTATTTAACTTGCAATAGGTGGGAATCACTTACCTTGACATAGATGACGAAAATATCCCATCAAAGAGCTCCAAACATTGCCCAACCAAATGAAAAATGGAGGAAAAATGGCCAAATCCTGTCTTTAAAATTTCACTGCCCAGATCCGCCTTTCTTCGCGATCGCGGAAAGACCATCGCGATCGCGAAGGCCAAAGAAACACTGCCCTCCAAATTTCCTCTTCGCGTTCGCGACCAAAGACTCGCGTTCGCGATGCCTTCAGGCCCTACTTCTTTGCGTTCGCGGTCAAAGCTTCGCGTTCGCGAAGGCTAAATGACTCCTGAAAACCCGCTCCCTCTCTTCTTCACGTTCGCGTAGCCTTGGCCGCATTCACGAAGGCCTTCCCAGCTACTGCCTCATGTTCGCATCCCCGGCTTCGCGTTCGCGAAGGCCAAAACCCAGCAGCCTCAAAGTTCCTCTTCGCGAACGCGGGACTCGCTTCGCGCTCCCGAAGAGGAAAACCAGATACCAGCAACAACAGTTCCAAACAATTCGAATTGATCCGAAACACACCCGAGATCCCTGGGACCCCGTCCAATCACACCAACCAGTCCCATAACATAACACGGACCTGCTTGAGGCCGCAAATCACATCCAACAATATCAAAATCATGAATCGCACCCCAATTCAAAGTTAATGAACTTTAGAACTTCAAACTTCTACATTCGATGCCGAAACCCATCAAATCACGTCCGATTGACCTCAAATTTTTCACACAAGTCATAATTGACATTACGGACCTACTCTAACTTTCGAAATCGGAATTCGACCCCGATATCAAAAAGTCCTCTCCCGATCAAACTTTCCAAAAACCTTCAAATTTCCATTTTTCGCCAAAAGACCCCGTAATGACCTACGGACCTCCAAATCCACTTCCGGGCATGCTCCCAATACCAGAATCACCATACAGAGCTATTCCTAGACTTAGAATCCCAAACACACATTGATAAAATTGAAATGCACTCCAACACCAATTTGTGAAATTCTTCCAAAACGCCAACCTTTCACAATAAGCACCGAAATGCTCCCGGGTCATCCAAAACTCGATCCGTACATACGCACAAGTCCAAAATCTTCATACAAACCTGTTGGAACCTTTCGATCCCGATTCCTAGGTCGTTTTCTCAAAAATCAAACCTTAGTCAATTCTTCCAACTTAAAGCTTCCGAAATTAGAATTTTCTTTCCAAATCAACTCCGAACTTCCCAAAATTCAATTCTGACCATGCGCACAAGTCATAATACCTAAAGTGAAGTTACGCAAGGCCTCAAACTGACGAACGACGCACTGGATCTCAAAATGACCAGTCGGGTCGTTACATTCTCTCCCACTTAAACATACGTTCGTCCTCGAACGTGCTAAGAACTATTCTGGAGTTGTCTGAAATCACTGTTTAACACCTCGTGCACCTACCCGTGCTACCACAATTTAGTTGAGCAAATTAGCTCGAGAAAATCTGAAGATTCTCCCTTTCATTTAGTTAAATTAGCCTTAGAGCCAAATTCTAACATCTGAAATTCCCTACCAGGTCTGTTTCCAATATACGAACACCGTTTCAATCACTACACGATGTACCAATACATGATTGTATACCCTTACTAAATTCTTACCATGCACCGCATTATTCACATGACCATAATAACATCCTATGACAACAATAGCCGAAATACCACGAATCTGATGCTCACAACACACCTCATGACTCATGTAAGTCTTGTTCCAACTCTAGCAACACTGCCACGATAGAGGAGATGCGTAGGAATTCATAACTAGCTGCCGAGTCAACAAATGATTGAGTCTCTCCTTCGGACAAAAACCATTACCTCATTATGAACCAAATAATGATAATTGCTCTTTAACATGCTTCATATAAATCTGATCGTACTGATCCCAGGTCCAAATATCTCGTCTCACCTAGTACAAGTCGTTACGGAAATAAGGCACCAAAAACACTACCAAAGGTCTCATATACTGCCACCATGTGCCAACAATCGACAAACTCGAATGTGGTACATAAGGAAAACGAACTCTGGAAAGGATTACTCAACCTACGTAACTAATTTAAACAACCGAAAAGATGTTATGAACCTTCCCCAGGGACTGAGAAACAAAACACACAAGAATAGGTATAGGGAGTTGTACTCAACATCACACTGTTGCGGCGTGCAACCCAATCAACACATGACACCATTGCGGCATGCAACCCGATCCAACCATGATACCCGTTGCGACGTGCAACCGGATCCAAACAATATCTCCGTGGCGGCGTGCCATCCGATCCGCACATAGTAATAATTGGGGAAATACCCATCAAGCCAGAAATGTTTACACCTTACAAAATTCCCGAATATCAACCATAAACACGCCAAGTGCATAATACAAATCCCGAGGAGACGTGTAGCGTCATACGCTATAAAACTCAAGCACAACTAAGGTGCGATATATGATCTGCATCTCGAGAGTCATCCTGCTCACATAACACCACCTCTACGCGGGACCTCAAAACATTGTACAATTAATTAAGCCGACTCACAACCCACATGGCACAATAGAGTTTTACATGAAATAGTTGGTGACGAAATTAACATCCCACGCCCGAATACTCCTCCATAAGGAATGCTATGCTGAATGAATACACCAGGCTGGTGTAGAATACACATCCATATCTGGACCCATCAATGGACCCCAAACCGATTCTGATCATAACATGCTTAGGCAAATACCCTCTCAAGGATCCACAATGACCTTTTTCCCATAACACACAAGAACAACCATCGAATCCGGAACAAACTTCCATAATTTCCAACCATTCGAATAGAGCGCCTTTCAGGCCTAAACTCTCACATTAGCGATAGTACCAAATCTCCATACTTGGTTTCAATATTTAATCAATCAAGTGACTACATGTCACACTTATATAATCTTCCCGTAGGATATACTCCCACGACCCTCCGCACGAGGTAACAAGTATGCACATCCATACCACTGGTCACACTAATGCTGAAAAGAAAATCAAGAAGCTGTAAATCAGTACACAAAGCCTCTTACACAGGACACCGATCTCAGGTGACGCTAAGGACAATACCAGCTTACTCTAAACATTTGAATTCTTTCCTGCTTATCCGAGTTCGTGACATCCTTGTCGACATCAACTGCAACCTTGATCCGGGACTTCCAATTCCCATGTCGCTCACTGCACCTAACATACCAATACACAAGAGTACATGAATTTCATCATAACTCCCGAACCACCAATAGGGCACACACTTCATCATATAGAAACTATTCACTTAACTCGTTTCAGGAGAACCATTTCCCCATGTGACTAAATTCCTATAACCGTAGAAAATACAAACCTCGAGTGGTGGTCTAAACCACCATAATTCTTCTGGGCTCCATCTACACATAACATGCCATAATACTCGAATGCCTTCAAATAAGATCAATTATGGCGGCCGTCAAACCTCGCACGTACCGCGACAAATCACATGTATAATTAACACGCTGAAGGAACTAATCATTGCCACCATCATGCCAATTCAACCATTGCTAACCGAACCCGACTTCTTCTAATTTACTCTGGACATGCCTTAGGAATAATAATAGTTCCATTTAAAACATAGCGAACCCAAACCCGCACTCATCTGGAGTGACCTTATTTCACGAGACCATGTTGTCTCAAAACCCACGAACCATCACATACTTTCCTTGTGCACATATATACGCATCTTTAACGGGTACATTCATTCTGATAATTTTCCTATGATTCTGAAGTTATTTTCTCTCATTATTCCACTGCTACACCGCATACCGAAGATAACATAGAACACTCCAAGCCCCTTTTATAATCCGCTGCAATAGCTCGATACTTAACTATACTATGGACTCGTAATCCTTAGGCACCACACTTTAACTTTCGAATCCACTAGGACTGTTGTTGAGAGTCACCCACTCTGACTTGGTCCCGAATATAATCAAACCCCAAGGCTCTGCTAGCACCTGAACACCCTCTCAAGAAGCACCCGACTGAATAACTTTCCATGTAAATCACACACACACAAAGCATAAACTCTGAGTCTTCCCAAAGCCTGAATATGAATTGATAAGACCAATTGTAGCACACATTCCTCAAATCCTTGGCTCAAATCACCATTGATATTCTCTTTCTTTAGACGTAATAACCCACCAATATGCCGATAACCAGAAACCTCACAAGTAGATAATAATGCAATCCAATCATATACAGCGGGGCTCTCCCACTTAGCTTGAAGCTACCATTGCATAACTCTGGAACCCACCGAGACTCCTTATCCCCCATTGACATGATTTTGCACAATCAACCCGCAAAATTCATCGAAATCCTTATGTCAAACATTTCATGAACATTCTGAATCACTAGTCACATTCACATATTTGACCTCTTACTAGATAGCCAGTAAAATCCTTTATAAAGGTTTCGTCGACACCACGCAACCGCCAGCCTGCTCAGAGGAGATAACTCACCTGTGGAAAGTCCATGCCGACACCTTTCAACGATGCTGCACTGAGTACCATTACTATGAAATCCTTAAACCATCCTGAGCCCGTGCTCATTCACCAGCTGTACAAGCCCGTTCACTCCCCATTGACATCAACTAAATGTGTGATGATACATTCCAATCCAAAGTCATATTGTATCCTTCTTCATATCAAGAAAATCCTTCATGTCACACCAAATCTTCCTCAATATAGCAGCCAATATTCCAAATCAAGCACGTAGACCTAGTCACTGTCCACCATGAATCACAAATCACTCTAACTTCCCACAAGGCGTGTGGCTATCCCACCACAGAACCCGTATGCTGCTCTACCACTCTCCCACTTTGGTCAAACCCTCTCCTTTAAGCAACTACCCGACATCTGTTTCTCACACTTGACCTTCTAGAAATTTAAATACCGCAAGACACCTCCCACATGTCCTTCCTCATCCTTCGCTGCCCAGTTGTTGCCTTAACTCAATATCTAACTCTATAGCACTTGAACCGATAGATCACTACCAACTTTAAACCTCTCTGAATATCATCCTTCTTGAGCCATCAACATTAGGATTACCGATTCGATTATGAACCACAGCACACTGCCACATCTGACAACCGCTTCCCCAACACCATTCACAATACTCTGCCCCAAAGGCGATTTGAAGAAGGCCATAACACCTGCGAACTTAACACATTTAATCAAGGACGAAGACACCACATCTCGGATGAAGATTCCACCACACTCAAAAATACCAAGTCTCTTTACTCCATCAATCTAACCTGAACATTCTTAGTCCGATTACCTTTTCCTCCGCTAGAAATAAAACACTGAACCTCCGAATCACGAATTGAGAAAGACCTCATTTCAATTCATTCATTGCCCCTATACGTAGACAAGTATCCTACCATTTCTTTAATACTGTGCGATAACAACTCTTGAACATTATAGTAATTGGTGCATATCCCCAAAACCATCAGAAATACACTAACATGCCCCAAACTCGGGGAGCGCGACCGGCGCTCAACCGAGTGAACCCGACCGAGCAAGCCTATTAGATTTCCTTCTAGCCAAACTCATCCATGAATAAAGAGGAGATGCACTGCATTAATCAAACACTGAAAATATTTTATTAACAATTCCAATTCATTCCATTAGCAAATTCGTTCATAATTTCTAAAGTATTACAGGTTTATAGGTATAATGAAAAACATGTTTGCCAAATAGAAATATTTCTAGTTCAATTCCCAACATCATGCAACACCCAAAACCTGTCTACGTAGACTCTAAATATGACAGAAGAATAACATGGAAGTGCCGGCAATAAGGCCCTGGCTATACCTCAAGACACAAAGTGTAACATCAAGTGACATCGGGCCCAGAATAGAGTAGGGTTCACAAAAACGTACTGAATAGGGAGTAACTGCTAACGAGGACCAAAGCTGCACCACTGATGAATCACCTGCATCCATTGAAGATGCAGTGCCCCCGACAAAAGGGACGTTAGTACATATTGAACAGTACTAGTATGTAAAGCTAACTGTCCTCTTTGAAAATAGAATACCAATGTAAGAAAGGAAAATCCATAGAAACAACAAGTTTCATTCAATGATATTCAAATGCCAAGTTAAAACATAATAATTTCCAAAATATGAAGATAACACTGTGAAGTCATAATCAAATTATGATGATAATATTATTTTTGGTTGGGAGATCTTTAGCACCGATATATTACTGTTCACAATTTCACCTTTTACAATACCAATATTCATCATACTAATACCACCGTTCACAGTACCAATATTCACAATAGCAATGTTCATAATATCATTGTTCACAATACCAATACCACCGTACTTTTAGCACGGAGTCCGATCATGACTCGACCGGCTAGGCTATCTCATTAGAGACATCAACCACAATTACTATCAATACCAATACCACCGTAATTTTAGCACGGAGTCCGATCACGACCCGATCGGCTAGGGTATCTCATTAGAGACATCAACCACAATTACTATCAATACCTATACCATTGTAATTTTAGCACGGAGTGCGATCACGACCTGATCAGCTAGGTTATCTCTTTAGAGACATCAACCACAATTAATATCAATACCAATACCACCGTAATTTTAGCATGGAGACCGATCACGACCCGATCGGCTAGGCTATCTCCTTAGAGACATCAACCACAATTAATATCAATACCAATACCACCGTAATTTTAGCACAAAGTCCGATCACGACCCAATCGGCTAGGCTGTCTTATTCGAGACATCAACCTTTTTATATCAATCAATATCATCCCAATTAAGGGGAATAATTTAATAATATCAATCTCATCCCAAATAAGGGGAATAATTCACAAAAATAACATAGGTACAAATGTATTTACCTCATCATCTTTCACATTGTATGAATATCCATTAGTATTTTCAACCAATAACAACAACAATATTCCCTTGGCTCTTTTGGCCATTCACAAGATTCTTTATTCAAGGCACGGTGGTCGTAATTGACATTCCGCACTTTCACCTCTTTCAAATTCAAAGATCTCCATCACATATCAACATATATACTATTTCGGAAACCACAACCTTAAGTTCATTAGAAATGAACAATTTAAGGACAATAGGTTTCTTTCAAATAAATGGAGTAAAATAATTGGCAATTGATGCGCAAGTTACAATCATCAACAAGTAACACACCATTTATTCTTGAAATACTTTTTCCCCAAAAAGGGCAATACACAATTTCCACTCACAAATATGTAAGAATGCAAAACACGTTGAAAATACTCACAAAGTATAGCATTTGTTAGAACAACCACATATGGGCATGACTTGAGTTCATAAGCTTATTTTCGAAGTCAATTTGGAATAGTTGAATCAAGGCTCATTTCATAACCTTTCTCACATCATTTCATTTCATTGGCACCACTGGCCACAAGTATAACTTTCACTCTTGGCACGTTGGCCACTCTTTATATCCTCAATTCATTTATTTCACTTCCAACTATCTTTATATATTATCAACAATAAAATATTTCCAATCAAGTCTTTAGGTACACATATGAGCAATTAAGAGTCTTAAGCATATTGGTGTAACGACCCGGCCGGCTGTTTTGAGTATAATAACCTTGTTCCCTCATTTACTACTCAATTTATGCTTTATAGTTATTTTATGACTTACCGGGTTAGTGGTTTCGGGTCCGGAAGGAATTCGGAGTGAAATGAGACACTTAGTCTCATAATTGAAAATTTAAGTTAGAAAAGTGGAATGGATATGGACCTATGTGTAAACGACCTTGGATTTGAATTTTGATAATCCCAATAGCTCCGTATGGTAATTTTGGGCTTAGGAGCGTGTCCGGAATATTATTTGGAGGTCCGTAGTGGAATTAGGCTTGAAATGCCGAAAGTTGAATTTTTGGAAAGTTTGACCTGGGGGTGGACTTTTTGATATCGGGGTCGAAATCCGATTCTGAAAATTTGAGTACCTCCGTTATGTCATTTATGACTTGTGCACAAAATTTGAGGTAAATCGGACGTGATTTGGTAGGTTCCGGAGTCATTTGTAGAAATTAGAAATTTCAAAGTTCATTAGGCTTGAATTGGGATGTAATTCATGGTTTTAGCGTTGTTTGAGGTGATTTGAGGTTCGAATAAGTCCGTATGATATTTTAGGACTTGTTGGTATATTTTGTTGAGGTCCCGAGGGGCTCGGGTCAGTTTTGGATGGTTAACAGATCAAAAATTTAGACTTGAACAACTGTTGGAATTTTCTAACATCTGATGATGTTTTCCTTCTACGCGATCGCGTGAATGCGTCTGCGATCGCGTAGGCTTAGTTGGTCAGTGGGGGGTTTTTGTTATATGCGATCGCGTGGGGATATCTGCGATCGCATAGGGTTAATGTGAGGGAGTGGCATTTTGTGCTTCGCGATCGTATGGAGCGGGACGCGATCACGTAGCTCTAGGATTTAGTGACTCGCGAACGCGTGAAGAAGGTCGCGTTCGCTTAGAGTAAGTGGAGCGGAAATAGAAGTCACGCGTTTTGTGCTTTGCGATCAAGTGGACGAGTCCGCGATCGCATAGGTCTATGATGTTGTGCTTCGCGATTGCGTGGGAAAGTCCGCGATCGCGTAGAGTAAAATCTGGGCGATGGAAAATTGTTCTTCGCGATCGCGTGGGAATGTTCGCGATCGCGTAGAGAAAACGTTTGGGAACAAAGTTTAAGTTCTGAAGAGGCGATTTTCATGAATTTATCAAGAAAATAACGGGGTAAGTGTTCTTAACTCAATATTGGTTAAATTACCTAAATCCATGGTTGTTTTTATCATTTAATTGGTGAATTAAGTTGGAAAAGTTTGAAAACCCTCTTAGTTTAAATTGAAGATTTGAGGGTCGAGTTGGGGTCGGATTTTGATAAAATTGGTATGGTTAGACTCGTGGTTGAATAGGCTTCCAGATTTTGTAACTTTTGTCGAATTTCGAGACGTGGGTCCCACGGGCAATTTTTGAGCTAAAATTCGGATTTTTATGGAAATTAGCATTTTCTTATGGAATTAATTCCAATAAAATTTATTGACTGAAACAAATTATTTATGACTAGATTCGTGGCATTCAGAGGCCGATTTGCGAGGTAAAGGCATAGCAGAGTAAAGATTTTCACGCTCTGAGGTAAGTAACAGTTTTAAATCTGGTCTTAAGGGTATGAAATCCCGAAATTTTATGTCATGTGATTATTTTGGAGGTGACGCACATGCTAGGTGACGTACGTGTGAGCGTGCACCGAGAAGATTGTGACTTGGTCCGTCCCGTGAAACTGTAAAGTTGAATAATTTATTGTTAGCTATATGCTCTCTATGTGTTGAAGAAATTTGACTATAAATCATATTATAAATCATGCTTAGGCTATGTGATAGTACTGTTGGGATCCATCGAGGTCGCGTACTTGTTGAATTATTTTCTAATTGCAGCCTTATACTCAGTCATGATTTTTCTTGGGTATTATACCTCAGTCTTTTCTGGATATTTGTTGATACACTATGTTATCTTTGTTTGGGCTGATCTTTGTAAGTTCTGAGAGCCCGAGAGACTAGAGAGGTTGGGGACGGAGTAAGGCCGAGGGCCTGTCGGTAAGGTAAGTATATTATGGCACGTGAGTTGTCCGTGCAAGATATTATAACACGTGAGTTGTCCATGCAGCACGTGAGTTATCTGTGCAGATTATGGCGCTTGGGCTATAGGAGCCCTTCCGGAGTCTGTACACCCCCAGTGAGCGCGGGTACCCATTGAGTGTGAGTGCTGGGGGCTGAGAGCCGAGTGATGAGTTGAGTGATTGTTGCCTGAGAGGCTGTACTTGCTTTGCATTTGTTGTTGCACTTGGTTGCTATATGTCATTGTTGTGAAATCTCTGAAAGATTTTATATCCGGATTACATGAACTTGAACTGTATAAAATTAATTTGACTTAAACTGCCGGATTTGAAAGCATGTCTATTCTTTGCGGGATTTACTGAAAGTGAACTATAACTGTGTAGTTTGTCATTATCTTCAGATCCTTAGTTATTATTGTTATTGCTGAGTTGGTTGTACTCATACTACACCCTACACTTCGTGTGCAGATCCAGTTGTTCCCGGACATAGCGGGTGTTGATCCTTTTGCGCGGTTGATTTTTAGGAGATTTTGAGGTAGCTGCCGTGTTTCGCAGACTTTGTCTCTCCTTTTCTATCTCTTTTTTTACTGTTTTTAGTCTCAGACTATTATAGACCATATTTTCCAGACTTGTATTCATATTAGATGCTTATGTACTCAGTGACACCAGATTTTGGGGAGTGTTAGTGTCGGTATTTATGGGATTTTGTATTTTCAAACTTAAGAGAAATTGTGGTTTATCGAGATTATCGGCTTGCCGAGTATCGAGATAGGCGCCATCACGATAGGTTGGGATTTTGGGTCGTGACAAGTTGGTATCAAATCCTAGGTTACGTAGGTCTCACGAGTCATGAGCAGGTTCAGTAAAGTCTTACGGATCGGTACGGAGACGTCTGTACTTATCTTCGAAAGGTTGCAGAACCCTTAGGGAAATTTCACTTTCTTGTATTCTGTCGTGCGAATTTGTTGATTCTGGAAACTAAATTTCTGCTATTCTATTCTCTCACAGATGGTGAGGACATGTACTACCGAATCGGACGGTCAACCACTAGTGCCACCAGTTAGGGCCGCGAGAGACCGGGGCCGTGGTAGAGGCTGAGGTAGAGGTCGAGGTATAGCTCATACCACAGTTGGACCAGCACCTATAGTACCACCAGTTGCTCCCACTCAGGAGCAAATTATGGATATAGCTGAGCCGACATGATCAGCTAAGGCACCAGCTACGCCCATTGAGATTCCAAGACTTCAGGAGACTTTGGCCCAAATATTGGCAGCTTGCACTGGTCTTGCTCAGGTGGTTTCGGCTCAGGCCGCACATGTCGCTTCTCAGGCCGGGGTAGGTACTCATACCCCCGTTTCCCGTACTCCAAACCAGGTAGTATAGGGACTTCAGATACCGGGGGTACTACCAGCCCAGCCGGTTGCAGCTGCTCAGGCCCCGGTAGTTCCTGTTATGGCAGATGATGAGCAAAGGAGACTTGAGATATTTGAGAGGCTTCGACCTCCACCATTTAGCGGTACTGAGGTAGAGGATGCCCAGGGTTTTCCGGATAAGTGTCAGCGGATTCTTTAGACAGCGAGTATTCTAGAGACCAGTGGGGTCTCATTCACTACTTTTCAGTTTTATGGGGCTGCCTTCAGATGGTGGGAGTCATACGAGAGGTGTAGGCCGGTCGATACAGCACCCCTTACTTGGCAGCAGTTTTCCGGTCTATTCCTGGAGAAGTTCGTGCCTCAGTCCCGCAGAGAGGAACTGCGCAAGTAGTTTAAGCAGCTTCATCAGGGTGATATATCTGTGACACAATATGAGATGAGATTTTCAGAATTGGCCCATCATGCTATCTGGTTGATTCCCACAGACAGGGAAAGGATCAGGATATTCATAAATGGCCTCACTTTTCAGCTGCGATTACTCATAACTAGAGAGAGTGTCTGGTGCTACTTTCAACGAGGTTGTCGACACTGCTCGTCATATTGAGATGGTTCGTAACCAGGAGCAGGTTCAAATGGAGGCTAATAGGCCTCGTGGTTCCGGTGATTTTAGCGGTGTTCCTTCAGGGGGTCAGTTTTACCGCGGTAGGGGCCGTTCTTACACACATGCTCAGGCGGGTTTTCCAGCTCATCGTGGTACATCAGCTAGTGACGGTTCTTACAGTTCTCACTCAGGCCAGTCTTCATTCAGTGCACTATCAGCGTAGAGTTCTCAGGAGCAGCAGTTCCGTCAGAGGAGGGGTTGTTTTAAGTGTAGAGAATTGGGTCATTTAAAGAGAGATTGTCCTAAGGTATTGAGTGGGGCTCCACAACAGAGTTCTCGACCAACGGCACCAGCTCCAGTAGTTACATCACCCGCCCAGCCAGCTCGGGGTGGGGGTCAGGCAGCTAGGGGTCGCCCAAGAGGGAGAGGCCGATCAGGTGGCGGGCAGGCTAGATTCTATGCTTTTTCTGCCAGGCCAGATGTTGTTGCCTCAGACTCAATGATCACATGTATTGTTTCAGTGTGCCATAGGGAGGTTTCTATATTATTTGACCCTGGTTCCACTTATTCATATGTATCATCATATTTTGCTCATTATCTGGATATGCCCTGTGAGTCCTTAGTTTCACCTGTTTGTGTATCTACACTGGTAGGCGATATTATTACTATGGATCATGTGTATCGGTCGTATGTGGTAACTATTGGGAAACTGGAGACTAGAGTTGATATCTTATTACTCGGTATGGTTGATTTTGATGTAATCCTGGGTATGGATTGGTTGTCTCCATGTCATGCTATTCTGAACTGTCACGCAAAAATCGTGTCATTGACGATGTCGGGGTTGCCAAAGGTTGAATGGATGGGTTCTCTAGATCTTGTTCCTAGCAGGGTAATTTCTTATTTGAAGGCCCAATGTATGGTTGGAAAGGGATGCTTGTCATATTTGGCCTTTTGTGAGAGATGTTGATGCAGATACTCCTATTATTGATTCAGTACCGATCGTGCGAGACTTTCCGGATGTATTTCCTGCAGACCTACCGGGTATGCCACCCGACAGGGATATTGATTTAGGTATTGAGTTGGTGCAGGGCACTCAGCCCATTTCTATTCCTCTGTATCGTATGGCACCAGTTGAGTTAAAAGAATTGAAAGAGCAACTTGAGGAACTCCTTGAAAAGGGGTTTATTAGGCCTAGTGTGTCACCTTGGGGTGCATCGGTTCTATTTGTGAAAAATAAAGATGGTACTATGTGGATGTGCATTGACTATAGGCAGTTGAATAAAGTGACAATCAAGAATAAATATCCTTTGTCGCGTATTGATGACTTATTTGACCAGCTTCAGGGAACTAGGGTGTTCTCAAAAATTGATTTGAGATCTGAGTATCACTAGTTGAAAATTTGAAATTCGGATATTCTAAAGACGACATTCAGAACTCGTTATGGCCAATAAGAATTTCTTGTGATGTCATTTAGGCTAACCAATGCCCCAACAGCATTTATGCATTTGATGAATAGTGTGTTCCAGCCATATCTTGATTTATTTGTCGTAGTATTTATTGATGATATTCTAGTGTACTTACGTAGCCAGGAGGAACATGCACAACACTTGGGTATTGTATTACAGAGGTTGAGAGAGGAAAAACTTTATGCCAAATTCTCTAAGTGTGATTTATAGCTTAGTTCGGTGGCATTCTTGGGACATATAGTGTCCAGTGAAGGAATTAAGGTGGATCCAAAGAAAATAGAGGCAGTTCAGAGTTTGCCCAAGCCATCTTCAGTTACTGAGATTCATAGTTTTCTCGGCTTGGCCGGTTATTATCGTCGTTTTGTGGAGGAATTCTTGTCTATTGCATCGCCTATGACTAAATTGACCTAGAAAGGTGCTCCGTTCAGGTGGTCGGATGAGTGTGAAGAGAGCTTTCAGAGGCTCAAAACAGCTTTGACTACAGCTCCAGTATTGGTGTTGCCTACAGGTTTAGAGTCTTATACTGTGTATTGTGACGCGTCGCGTATTGGTCTCGGCGCAGTGCTGATGCAAGATGGTAGGATGCTTGCCTATGCATCTAGACAGTTAAAGGTACATGAGAAGAATTATCCAGTCCATAATCTTGAGTTAGTAGCTATTGTTCATGCCTTGAAAATTTGGCGGCATTACTTGTACGGTGTCCAGTGTGAGGCATATACCGATCATCGGAGTCTACAACATTTATTTAAACAAAAGGATCTTAACTTGCGGCAGCGAAGGTGGTTCGAGTTGCTTAAGGATTATGATATCATCATTCTCTATCATCCCGGAAAGGCCAATGTGGTGGCCGATGCATTGAGTCGTAAGGCGGAGAGTTTGGGCAGCTTAGCATACTTACCGGTAGCAGAGAGGCCTTTAGCCTTGGATGTTCAGGCCTTGGCTAATCAGTTTGTTAAATTGGATGTTTCCGAGCCGAATCGACTTTTGGCCTGTGTGGTTTCTCGGTCTTCTTTATATGATCGCATCAGAGAGCACCAGTATGATGATCCACATCTGCTTGTCCTTAAGGACACGATTTAGCACGGTGATGCCAAGGCAGTCACTATTGGAAATGACGGTGCATTACAGATGCAGGGCAGGCTATGTGTGCCTAATGTAGATGGTTTGCGTGTGCTGATTCTCCAGGAAGCTCACAGTTTGCGGTACTCTATTCATCCAGGCGCCGCAAAGATGTATCAGGATTTGAGACAACACTCATGGTGGAGGCGGATGAAGAAAGATATAGTTGGGTTTGTATCTCGGTATTTAAATTGTCAACAGGTAAAGTACGAGCATCAGAGACCGGGCAGATTGCTACAGAGACTTGAAATTCCGGAGTGGAAGTGGGAGCGTATTACCATGGACTTAGTAGTTGGACTCCCACGGATTTTGAGAAAGTTTGATGTTGTTGGGGTAATAGTAGATCGGTTGACCAAATCTGCGTATTTTATTCCAGTCAGTACTAATTATTCTTTGGAGTGGTTGGTGGGGATTTATATTCGCGAGATTGTTCGCCTACACGGTGTGCCAGTGTCCATTATTTCAGATCGGGGTACGCAGTTTACCTCACAGTTTTGGAGGGCAGTGCAGCGAGAATTGGGCACACAGGTTCAGTTGAATACAACATTTCACCCTCAGACGGACGGACAGTCCGAGCGCACTATTCAAATATTGGAGGATATGCTACGTGCTTGTGTCATTGATTTAGGGGGTTCTTGGGATCAATTTCTTCCACTCACGGAGTTTGTTTACAATAATAGCTACCAGTCAAGCATACAAATGGTTCCGTATGAAGCTTTGTATGGGAGACGGTGCCTATCTCCGATGGGTTGGTTTGAGTCGGGTGAGGTTAGGCTATTGGGTACTGACTTGGTTCAGGATGCTTTAGAGAAGGTCAGAGTGATTCAGGAACGGCTTCACATGACACAGTCTAGACAGAAGAGTTATGCCGACAGGAAGGTTCGTGATGTTGTTCACATGGTGGGGGAGAAGGTTCTTCTCAAGATTTCACCCATGAAGGGTGTGTTGAGGTTCGGGAAGAAGGGCAAGTTCAACCCTCGGTATATTGGGCCTTTTGAGATACTTAAGAAAATTGGAGATGTGGCTTATAAACTTACTTTGCCACCTAGTCTATCAGGTGTTCACCCAGTGTTCCATGTATCCATGCTCCGAAAGTATGTCGGGGATCCGTCTCATATTCTGGATTTCAATACAGTACTGTTGGACGGTAATTTGACTTATGACGTGGAACCAGTGGCTATTTTAGACCGGCAGGTTAGAAAGCTGAGGTCAAAGAGCATATCATTAGTAAAGGTGCAGTGGAGAGGCCAGCCAACCGGAGAAGCTACTTGGGAGATTGAGCAGGAGATGCAGAGCAAATATCCACACTTATTTGAGACTCCAGGTATTGTTCTAAACTCGTTCGAGGACGAACGTTAGTTTAAGAGGGGGAGAAAACAACGCTAAAACCATGAATTACACCCCAATTCAAACCTTATGAACTTTGAAATTTCAAGTTTCTACAAACTACTCCAGAACCTATCAAATCACGTCTGATTGACCTCACATTTTGCACACAAGTCATGAACTACATAATGGAGCTATGAAAATTTTTAGAACTGGATTCCGACCTCGATATCAAAAAGTCAACTCCCCGGTCAAACTTCCCAAAAATTCAACTTTTGGCATTTCAAGCCTAATTCCATTACGGACCGCGAAATGATTTTTCGGACATGCTCCTAAGTCCAAAATCACTATACGAAGCTATTGGAATTATCAAAATTCGAATCCGAGGTCGTTTATACATAAGTCCACATCCGGTCACTATTTTAACTTAAACTTTAAACCTTGGAACTAAGTATTCCAATTCATTCCAAAACCTTACCAGACCAGAACTAATTACCCCGAAAATTCACACAACAACTGTAAAGTACAATTTGAGCAGTAAATGGAGAAACGGGGTTGTAATACTCAAAACGATCGGTCGGGTCATTACATTCTCCCCCACTTAAACATGCATTCGTCCTCGAACGTGCCAAGAGTTGTTTCCAAGCCATCAAATCACTGTTCCATCTTACCACACACGTACCCAGGGTGAACCCACGTCACCCTATTCCACATATGCTTTACTACATAATACAACTGAAAGTCATTAATTTAACCTTAGCCCATAAATCTTGGAGTTTAATTTCAAACCTTTAGAATTTCTTTTAAGATACAAATCTTACATTTACACACCGTATAAGTCCGAACAAGTTGCATCGAGCTATAACTATAACCCCGGATATAATCAACCAACATATTAACAAGTCGCATGCTCGAAGCACCATTCCTGATCGCAGTGACTACTCTGAAACCAACCACATACTAGTATTAAACCCATATCGAACCAAACCTCATCCCAAAAACTTCGTACACTATTGATAATAAAATAAACACGCGAAATTTCATGACCACTCACCAGATCAACAAGTCACGGAGCTCTCTCGCCCCAACCAGAACCGTAATCACTTTCTGAGCCGACTCTCAATATTATACTCCCGAATATACCGAAATCAAACCTGATAGTACCCATTCTAGGTCCAATGACCTTATATTACTAAACATGACTATTCCACAGACATGCCACACCGATATAACTCAGAGCCACAACCCGTGACATCCGTGCACCAATACGCAACAATTAATATGTACCCAGTCATGTAAAATAACTCAAATGAGAGAACTGCCCTGCCAGATTAACAAGTACCGCCATAACAAAACGCTGAAAATTCAACACACACCGTAGAACCATCACCCGATTCTAACACAAGGTTCATATTATATAACCCGAGCCACCCTGCTCCAAATTAATAATGACGGAGAGGCAAATGACAAAAATGCCACACAAAACCTGAAAGAACATAACCATTACGCAATCGATCATGCAATACCCAAATACTCATCACGCTCAAATTCCGATATAAGGCTCAAATAGAACCGCACCATCTGTGCACATAACCAATGGATCACAATTCCTCGTAGCATAAAGGAGTAACTCACAAATCATTTTAGAACACGAATAAGTTCAATATCAACAGAATGACACATCTTAATAGGGCCTACCTATGGACCCCCAAATCAACTCGGGTTACCCATAAATAGATAAAAATCCCTCTGAAAATACTTTTTTTTTTTTTTGACCAACATCTATCGAATGATCAATGCCATGGCCAGCCACGAGATCCTCAGTTTTCTCGATGTTTACTTCGGGTACAACAAAATACAGATGAACCCGTATGACCAAGAAAACACCTCTTTCATCACTAAATACGACACATATTACTACAACATGATGCCATTAAGTTCAAAGAACGTCGATGCCACTTACCAACTCCTAGTAAATAGGATATTCAAGGAACAAATAGGAACATCTATGGAGGTTTACATTGACGATATATTAAACATATTCTATCATCTGGCTAGCTCCGGCCACAACTTCACAGTCCACAACCATGAAACAATCTGCTCCTTGGAACTCCCAATCTCCAAATCCATAGAACACGTGAATCACCATATTTGATTCCATCTCCACCGCCCGAATGCCTTACACCTCTCTCATATACGATCATCCCATAAGAAATACTTTAAAAGTTCTTCCGTGACACTTGACAAAATTTGAATATCAGTAGTCTATCAATCATGTGAGTACCGCAATACTAGTTAAACATCCTTAAGTCAAAATACGATGTGCCTTCTGAAATACACACCCTTCTCATACAACACCAAGTAGCAATCATATTCATCTAGTCATTTGGAACCGCCCATGTTGTCTGAGAATTCATGACCATTCTGCCCAAACTTTGTTACCTTCCTTCAAGACTGAATTGCCACCTTGTACATGTAAATCCAAATCCCACACAACACACCACATCTATTATGTCATCATGTGATAAGTACAAGAATCCCATTATCAACTCTGAGTCACCAGCAAATTACATACCTGATTAGATAGAAACCTTTCTTTTGCTTCCTTCCAAGAGGAAATCACAATACAAAACACGTTTCCCACACCTGTAGATAATATCCGATTTAATACATGGTAGAAACCATCAAGAACACTTTGAAATCCATCTACACATAACCAAGTTATTAGAACTAAATTCTCCTAACTCGACCAAACCACGTAGGTCACCAAAACCCAAGAATATTGCCACCAAAACACTCGTAAGGCCTCATTATTAGACATCCTCACTTAGAACCACACAGCCGTAAGGCTCATAAGCCGTTGTATTCCTTCTTAAGCACCATATAAATACCACCACCGAGACACCCACTGTGAAAATACCTTATTTGAATCTGAGGTCCATTCATTCACCTTCCTGATACCAAAATATAAAATCCATAATGATATACAAAAATACCACAAGTCTCGACAACATCCAACTAAAATCTCAGATTTTAGCCATAAATAAATCCGTCAAAAATTCTCAATTGTTACATATTAAATCTCGAATCCATTAGAACTTTCTCGAGAGTCACCCCCTCTGTTCAAATCCACCTTACACCGCCCGAATGGGCCAAAAGATATGTGCCCCATTAGCACAACAACACTCAAAGAAGTAACTATACTTTAATACACCTATCAAAATCATACTCCGTGCGCACTACATCATTCACAAATAACAACTCACTCATTCCACGATTTTCATATACTCATAAGTGCAATATAACCCGTAACCAGGAATTTTCCTTATTCGAGCCATTATCGATCTCAACTTTTGCAAGTTATAACTGACCCACCAGTATGCCTCAGCCCAAGACTAAACCTTTACATATAATCATGAAATTAAATTATCAATAGCAGGCGCCCCCACTGGCTCAAAATCATAGATCGAGACATTCAGTAATTCACAATACCCATATTCAATTACTGCCATAACACCGTAGTGAGATTTAACTAAATTCTTCCCAAGCTCTTGCATCACAACCTATATGGTACCTCAAATCGTCTACTAAGCTCGCCTTCATTCTCGTGATGGTCATGTCAACTTTCTAGACAAATTCAAATTCAAATCCCAATACATCTTCCCTACTGGTAGAAAAGAAGATTCTCCACACAACATTATAAAGATCACACCTCTGTAGTTTATTTCGCGGGTGATAGCCCGCATGTTTAGCCTCAAACTGGCATCTTTCTATGTCCTTTTTTTTTATTGCCACAACTCCTACATAATCACTTAACCTTCATGAGTTTGAACTCATCAACAAGACACAAAAATTTAATTTGTTCCACAATTACACCACGTAAAAGATCCTTCAACACATTCATAACTCGAGATTCTATGTCAAATCGAGACAGAAGTCAAATACCCAATAATCCTTCTTTACATCCCTTTTTCCCCGTCACTTTCAAACCATCTAAATACATCACGCGGTCACAATAAAATCATCATATGGTCACCCAGATCGAGCTACAAATTCCACTCACTGGGACACTACCGGATATATGAGTCCAATTGTGTTACACCCTATATTTTTGTACGTAAAAATGCGTCGTAAGCAAACTAATGTAGGACCAAAAATGAGATAATATTTAAAAGTATATAAAGCAAGTTAATCATGTTACCTCTGAGGTTACAAATATTGAAGATCATGAACAACAAGTATAAAGAGGGTTGGACAGTTCAGAAGCTAAAGCAATTAAATAAAGCAATGTTTCGTCGAAAGTCGACAAGTTGGGAATGTTATAACATGTACCTTTGGGGTGAGACTAGGGTGATTAACATGATAAGGAGATTATGTTATGATTTATATTAGTCGTATGATATCCGTGTGTTATGTTTTAATGTCAAGCGAGTTGTGGAACAAAAGTAGATGAAAGTCATCACAAGTTACACTCATAAGTTTTACTGAAATTTTGGGTCAAATGTAACTGCGATTTTCTCCCAATATACTTAGAGTTATGGGGTGTTCCACCCATCAAATTAAAGATCTATGAGTCTATTTTCCAACGCATTAAACCATTTGTCAATACGACATCGGAGTAGAGAGATATGTGCATTTTTGCGATACTGCGCAAGCTGCTAGGTGACAAGTAGGTGTGTCACCTACTTGCTTAAATGAAAGCCCAAAAATGGGCCATTTCGGGTCGTCCAAAGAGGCCTTTTAAGGGCCTATTTTCTTCATATATTAGACTTAAAATAGAGCATAATAATTAGACATAAGCTCTGCAAAGAATCCTCCCAAAAATTTCCCACAAACCCTAATTGATTTTCTCTCCCTTTCAAATTCTAATTGGAGGTAAAACCTAGAGTTTGAAGAACCAAGATAAGAGCTGAGTTATCCAACAAATAAGGTGAGTTTACTGCTCTCTTTCATCCAATTTTTCTTCTGTAAATTCATGGTAAGTCGTTCTATACTTGTAAGAACTCACGGGACGGTGATCGGAAGCCATGAGTTCGAGTTATTCACTTGTAGCGGACTGTTTTGTGGACTGTTTTGTGTTGCTGTTGGACTGTTTTGAAGTTGATAGACCCAGGATCTACTTTATCGTATATTACCCCATTTGTCGCGAGGAAGTTTGGTATAGTGCTTGAAATACTAAGTGATCCTTTTGCGGTATCTACACCGGTCGGAGAATCGATTATTGCTAGACGGGTTTACCGAGGTTGTACGGTGACAATTTGTAGTCATCAGACCTCAGCTGACCTAGTTGAGCTAGAGATGATGGATTTTGATGCTATCATGGGCATGGACTGGTTGGCAGCTTGCTATGCCACAGTTGATTGCCGAGCAAAGGCAGCCAGATTTCATTTTCCGGGTGAGCCAGTCCTTGAATGGGTAGGTAATACACCAACACCCAGAGGTAGGTTTATTTCCTATCTGAAGGCGAGGAAAATGATCGCAAAAGGGTGCATTTATCATATTGTGCGAGTTAGAGATGCAGATGCTGAGATACCTACACTTCAGTCTATTCCCGTAGTCAAAGAGTATGCAGATGTGTTTCCAGATGAGCTTCCAGGTATTCCTCCAGAGCGAGAGATTGATTTTAGCATCGATTTGCTTCCAGGAACTCAACCAATATCCGTCCCTCCGTATAGAATGGCACCTGGCGAATTGAAGGAGTTGAAGGAGCAGTTAAAAGATTTGTTGGAGAAAGGTTACATTAGGCCCAGTACCTCACCTTAGGGTGCACCGGTACTATTTGTGCGGAAGAAAGACGGCTCGCTGAGGATGTGTATCGATTATAGGCAGCTGAACAAGGTAACTATTAAGAATAAGTATCCACTTCCAAGGATCGATGACTTGTTTGATCAGTTGCAGGGAGCTAGATGCTTTTCAAAGATAGATTTGAGGTCGGGGTACCACCAGGTCAGAGTTCGGGAAAAAGATATTCCGAAGACAGCCTTCAGGACCCGATATGGCCACTTCGAGTTCCTTGTCATGTCCTTCGGGTTGACTAATGCATCCGCTGTATTTATGGACTTGATGAATAGCCTATTCCGGCCATTTTTAGATCTGTTCGTGATAGTATTTATTGATGATATTCTGGTTTATTCCCGTTCAGAGGATGAGCATGTGGACCACCTGCGAGCGGTACTCCAAACCCTCCGTGATCGTAAGTTATATGCTAAGTTTTCTAAATGTGAGTTCTGGTTGAAGTCTGTAGCATTCTTGGGGCATATTGTATCAGATGAAGGGATAAAGGTGGACACTCAGAAGATTGAGGCCGTGAAATATTGGCCTAGACCTACCACTCCGATAGAGGTTCGTAGCTTTCTAGGCTTAGCAGGATACTATCGGAGGTTCGTAGAGGGTTTTTCTTCCCTTTCGGCACCATTGACGAAGTTGACACAGAAAGAAACTAAGTTTCAATGGACAGAGGCTTGTGAGCGGAGTTTCCAAGAGCTTAAGAACAGGTTGACCTCAGCTCCAGTTCTAACACTTCCAGAGGGTCTAGAGGGTTATGCCGTGTATTGTGATGCATCAGGTGTCGGGTTAGGATGTGTCCTGATGCAACATGGGAAGGTAATTGCGTATGCTTCAAGGCAGTTGAGGAAGCACGAGAGGAATTATCCGACCCATGACCTCGAGTTAGCTGCGGTTGTCCATGCACTTAAGATATGGCGACATTATTTATATGGTGTTCATGTTGATGTATTTACTGATCATAAAAGCCTACAATATATTTTCAAGCAGAAAGAGTTGAATTTGCGACAGAGGCGATGGCTTGAGTTATTGAAAGATTACGATGTTAACATTCTCTACCATTCAGGGAAAGCTAATGTTGTAGCAGATGCCTTAAGTCGCCTATCTATGGGTAGCTTAGCACATGTAGAGCCTGAGAAAAGACAATTAGCTAGATACATTCATCAATTGGCTTCTTTGGGGGTTCGGTTAGTAGATTCTGAGGATGGTGGAGTTGTACTCCAAAACACTGCAAAATCATCCCTCATAGCTGAAGTCAAGGAAAGGCAGTACGAGGACCTAGAGTTGGTCGAGTTGAGAGAGCGAGTTCCGCAGCAGAAGAAGCCATTGTTAGAGCTCAAGGGAGATGGGGTTCTCAGATACAAGGGTCGTTTGTGTGTTCCAGATGTAGCAGGGCTACGAGACAGGATTATGTCAGAGGCACATTATTCATGGTATTCCATCCATCCTGGATCGACGAAGATGTATCATGACATTAAGGATATGTACTGGTGGAATGATATGAAGAAGAACATTGCTGAGTTTGTCGCCCAATGTACTAGTTGCCAGCAAGTGAAGGTAGAACACCAGAAGCCCGGAGGGCTAATGCAGACTATAGAGATCCCGACATGGAAATGGGAGGCGATAAACATGGACTTTATCATGGGTTTACCTCGTTCTAATCGTAAGTTCGATTCCATATGGGTGATAGTCGATAGGCTCACGAAATCAGCTCACTTCCTACCGGTCAGATCTACATATACAGCAGAAGATTATGCAAAGTTATATATTAAGGAGATAGTGCGGCTACATGGAGTACCGGTTTCTATTATATCTGACCGTGGGGCTCAGTTTACAGCACATTTTTGGAGGTCATTTCAGAGAGGTCTAGGGACTCAGGTGAATCTCAGCACAGCTTTTCATCCACAGACTGATGGACAAGCCGAGCGCACAATTCAGACGCTCGAGGATATGTTACGAGTATGTGTGTTGGATTTTAAAAGAAGTTGGGATGAACATCTACCTCTTATCGAGTTTGCATATAATAACAGTTACCACTCCAGTATCCAGATGGCTCCGTACGAGGCTTTGTATGGGTGTAAGTGCAGATCTCCTATAGGGTGGTTTGATGTTGGAGAATCTGGGTTACATGGGCCAGACCTGGTTCAGCAGGCCATAGAGAAAGTAAAGCTTATCCGGGAGCGACTGTTGACAGCTCAGAGTCGTCAGAAGTTATATTCTGACGTGCGGCGACGAGACTTAGAGTTCAGGATTAATGACTGGGTATTCTTAAAGGTATCACCTATGAAGGGCGTGATGAGGTTTGGCAAGAAAGGCAAGCTTAGCCCACGGTATATTGGGCCTTATAGGATCATTTGGAGAGTGGGCCAAGTAGCTTATGAGTTAGAGTTGCCCTCAGAATTGGAGTCTGTCCATCCGGTTTTTCACGTATCTATGCTACGAAAGTGCATTGGCGATCCTACCCGAGTGGTGCCCACAGATGATGTACAGATTACAGAGGACTTGTCATACGAGGAAATTCCAGTTGCCATCCTAGACCGACAAATCCGCAAGCTACGAAATAAGGAGGTAGCTTCTGTGAAGGTTTTATGGAGGAGCAAGAATGTAGAAGAGATGACGTGGGAATCGGAGAAAGAAATGAAGTCTAAATACCCCCACCTATTTCAAACTGAAGATATGGTTTGAGATGGGATGCTACAACATAGCTCTATGTAGGCTAGCAGGTCATCAGGTAAGCTTTTATTTTTCACTTTCAATATTTATGATTTACGGTCGGTGAGGCAAATTGCTGCTATTTATAAAGATTGGCCATGTGTGGCATGCATAGTATGTTTTCTGGCTGCGTGTAGGTTGGTATTAACCTAGTGTACGAAGGATACTCTGGTAAAATTTTCCAAAGCCTCTAAGAGTAAACATTCGAGGACGAATGTTCCCAAGGGGGGAGTGATGTTACACCCTATATTTTTGTACGTAAAAATGCATCGTAAGCAAACTAATGTAGGACCAAAAATGAGATAATATTTAAAAGTATATAAAGTAAGTTAATCATGTTACCTCTAAGGTTACAAATATTGAAGATCATGAACAACAAGTACAAAGAGGGTTGGACAGTTCAGAAGCTAAAGCAATTAAATAAAGCAATGTTTCGTCGAAAGTCGACAAGTTGGGAATGTTATAACATGTACCTTTGGGGTGAGACTAGGGTGATTAACATGATAAGGAGATTATGTTATGATTTATATTAGTCGTATGATATCCGTGTGTTATGTTTTAATGTCAAGCGAGTTGTGGAACAAAAGTCGATGAAAGTCATCACAAGTTACACTCATAAGTTTTACTAAAATTTTGGGTCAAATGTAACTGCGATTTTCTCCCAATATACTTAGAGTTATGGGGTGTTCCACCCATCAAATTAAATATCTATGAGTCTATTTTCCAACTCATTAAACCGTTTGTCAATACGACATTGGAGTAGAAAGATATGGGCATTTTTGCGATACTGCGCAAGCTGCTAGGTGACAAGTAGGTGTGTCACCTACTTGCTTAAATGAAAGCCCAAAAATGGGCCATTTCGGGTCGTCCAAAGAGGCCTTTTAAGGGCCTATTTTCTTCATATATTAGACTTAAAATAGAGCATAATAACCAGACATAAGCTCTACAAAGAATCCTCCCAAAAATTTCCCACAAACCCTAATTGATTTTCTCTCCCTTTCAAGTTCTAATTGGAGGTAAAACCTAGAGTTTGAAGAACCAAGATAAGAGCTGAGTTATCCAACAAATAAGGTGAGTTTACTGCTCTCTTTCATCCAATTTTTCTTCTGTAAATTCATGGTAAGTCGTTCTATACTTGTAAGAACTCACGGGACGGTGATCGGAAGCCGTGAGTTCGAGTTATTCACTTGTAGCGGACTGTTTTGTGGACTGTTTTGTGTTGCTGTTGGGCTGCTTGTTTTACTACTATTTTGTGGAGTTTTGGAGGAGGAAGGGGGTTTATAAACACCATATAAATGTAGGGTGGTTGGCTGGTTGTTCGTCATAACATTTTCGGGTCGTTTGACACTACTACGGTGGTCGTTTTGTGTACGAAGAGATTGGGGTGTGTTGGGCTGTTTGGTAGTATTTGATGGTGTATATAGGGCTGGAAAATGATGTATATATGTTGTTATTGTTCTGTTCTTGTATTGTTGGTTGTTATCTTGAATTTGGAGGAAGTAAGGATTATAGGGGAGATGCTGCCCGTTTTAATACAAAATAAGTTTGTCGTTCGTTGTGCGATAGTTGTACCTTTCGTAACTTAACGATAGTATTATTATCGTTCTTGTAGATTAAGGTGCAAAGAGGTGAGTTCAACTTGGTGATTGGAAAGATTGTGATAAGGTATGTTAAGGCTAAGCCTTCCTTCATTTTGGCATGATCTCGTAGCTACATGTGTTAGTAATGAGACAAAAAGAGAAGTTCATATTCATGAATTTATTCACACTATTCTAGTCTCATAAGTTACAATATTATTCCTTATCGAGACTCTATATTCAATTTTAGTATTGTCTTCTTCCAGTCAAGAGAGCAGCAAGCCTATATATACAGTATTACATTATTTTCATTACCATCGAGCTATAATCGATGGGCAGGCCCCTATTGGGCAACCTCTGATCAGATGGAAAGTTATATACCGAGCCTACTGTGGCCGAGCGCCTATGAGCAAGCCCAGCATGGTCGAGATACATAGCCTAGTATGGCCGAGCGCCTATGAGCGAGCCTACTATGGCAGAGCAGTTATATATACCGAGCCTTATAAGGCCGTACAATTATTTTACTTACTATATTGAAGGAGTTGAGTCAGTATCAGCAGGTAAGTATATCTCCAGATCATCTTTGACTCCCAGTTACTTCCAGTTATTATATTATCAGTTCAGTTTTGATTTTCAGTTATGTTATTGCCTTACATACTCGGTACATTATTTCGTACTGACGTCCCTTTTCCGGGGACGCTGCATTTCATGCATGCAGGTTCAGATAGACAGACGAGTAGATCTCCTCAGTAGGTGTTTCCCGAGTTCAGCCTGATCGGTAAGCTCCATGCCTTTCGGAGTTGCCAGGTCTAGAGTGTTTTGTACATCTTATGTATATCTTTATATATGTTATGGGTAGGTCGGGGCCCTGTTTCGATCATAGTACATCTATCAGTAGAGGCTTGTAGACATATCCTGTTGGTTAGTGTTGTATGTTGGGTTTGTATAAATTGGTGGTTTGTCAGCTGTAGTAGCTATGACGGCCTTGTCGGCCTAGCTTTATATTGATGTTTAGTTAGCGCTAGTTTCTATTCATTTTTATATTTTGCTTTGCAAATTGTCTTGCAAGGTGGCCTCATGGCCAAAGTATGACATTATATGTTCAGAGTCCCTTAGTCGCAATATGGTACGCCAGATTAGGTGAGGCACCGGGTGCTGGTTTCGCTCCTAGGTTCGGGGCGTGACAAATTGTACAAGTTCACACAACTGAAACTACCAAGCCTAAGCTTCGGTCAAATACTGGCCTCAAGTCCTCCAGACTGGCCCATCACCAAAACACAGAATGCACATTTCGAACCTCATTCATGGAATAAAAAACCGGCGATGCACAACTAATACCGAGCGCTCATGTGCGCATACGAATACGTGGAAGGAATTCAAAGAGTTATGTCCCAAGTTGAAGCAATCCCGCACTATAAGGAAAGAAAGGTGGGAAGTATATCTCTTAAATGTCCTGTAGCCACTCGAAGATAAGTATAGACGTCATCATACCAATCCACAAGACTCTACTAGAAACTTGCTCATGACTTGTAGAACCTATGAACCTAGAGCTCTGATACCACCTTGTCACGACCCAAAATCCAATTAGTCGTGATGGCACCTAACCCAACCCGTTAGGTAAGCCAATTACCAATTATCCAATTCCAATGAAATTAATTAAAAGAAATATCGAAAACCAATACATTTCCCCAAGAACTGGTAGTACAAATCATGAACTTCTAAGAATAGAGTATACAAAGAGGAAATGAAATGAATACATATCCAGTTTGAATAATACATAAATAAAGCTTTTATAAATCTAAGGCTACCATGAACAAGAGGCATCCATAACAGGAACGCAGGTACATCTTCAAATCCCGCAACTATCGAGCACAGCAACAACAACAGCCAACATCTGCACGCAATGTGCAGAAGTATAGTATCAGTACAACCGACCCCATGTACTGAGTAAGTAACAAACCTAGCCTTAGGTTGAAAGTAGTGACGAGCTTCTACCAAGGTCGGGTCCAAAACCACTAGTCCACAACAGTCCAGAACAACATAAAGCAAATAATACCAGAAGTAATCTCAGAGATGAAATGCTCGGTAAAATTATGATTTCAAAAATAATAGTTCTTCCTTTCAAGTACATCAGTGAAAAAAAACAAATCGTTTACCGAAATTTTCAAAAATATGAATAAGTTTGAAAGCAATAATTTTCCCAACATCCTTTAAATAATAAATAATATGTTTCATTTTCTTTCCAGATAACCCGTGTAAAACAAATGCATCACTATGCCCATCTGTCAACATATGTGAGAAATCATGAATAATATGATACCGTACAGCATGAGGAAAACACATCTCTATGCATATATCTCATGTGTGCATATCAATGCAATGTATCTTAGAGATTGTACTCATGTACTCACACTCTCAGAGTACTCAATCTCACTGTCTCGCATTCTCTCTCAATATGCTCAGCAAACTCAATCACTCAGTGATATACAATACCTGTTGCGGCCTGCAGCCCGATCCCTGTTTATAGTCGACTACGCTCATTGGGGGTGTACAGACTCATGAGGGGCTCCTACAGCCTAAGCGCTATAAGCAAGGACAACTCACATGTTGCACGGACAACTCACGTGCCATAATATAATTATCTGGATCTGCACGACCAACTCACGTGCAATAATAATATAAGGATCCGCACAGCCAACTCACGTGTTGCACGGCCAACTCACGTGCAATAATAATATAAGGATCCGCACGGCCAACTCACGTGCAATAATAATATAAGGATCTGCACGGCCAACTCACGTGTTGCACGACCAACTCATGTGCAATAAGAAGCCAATAAGGCATGTTGCAGGCGGGCAGCCCCGGTCCATATAATAGTAAGAATATATATATATATATATATATATATATATATATATATATATATATATATATATATATATATATATAAAGCCAACATGGCATGTTGCAGCGTGCAGCCCGATCCCAAAAATATCCTCACAATCAGGCCCTCGGCCTCCCTCAGTCATCAATCTCTACAATCTCTCTCATTGGCTCACAATGTCATGAGAACAATCCAAAATGATGATATGATGTATCAATAAATAATAACAGAGACTGAGATATGATATGATATGTAATGACATGAATATGACTGAGTATGAATTTTTAATTTAAAATAAATATTTCACATCAATATGACCTTTGTGGGTCCCAATAATACTGGCACATAGCCTCAACATGATTTTTAATATGCTTTTCAGCTCAATTTCTTTAACTCATAAAAACGCATAGAAAATACCGAGATTATTTAACTACAAAATTCCGCATAAACAATTATGTTAAAATTTTTATAGTGCACGCTCACACGCCCATCACCTAGCATGTGAGTCACCTCCCAACAATTCACGAAATACATATATTCAGGGTTCATACCCTCAACTCCAAGATTAGTAGAGTTACTTACCTCGAACAAGCCAAATCCAATGTCGAGCAAGTTAAGCAATGCTCCAAAAATTCTATTTTGCGCGTATCAACTTCCAAACGACTCGAATCTAGTCACAATTAATTTGATTCAGCCCACAAAAATTATAGGAATTAATTCCATATCAAATACTAATATTTTCCAAAAATCCGAAATTACGCCCCAAAAATTAACGTCTCGGAACCAGACAAAAGTTACGAAATATGAACGTCTATTCAACCGCGAGTCTAACCATACAAATTTTACTCAAATCCGACATCAACTCAACCCTCAAATCTCATAATTAAACCAAGAGGGTTTTCAAAATGTTTCGACTTAATTCACCAATTAAATGTTAAAAACAATTATGGATTCGGGTAATTAAACCAATATTGAGTTAAGAATACTTACCCCGTTATTTTCCTTGAAAATCTCCCAAATATCGCCTCTTCCCGAGCTCCAATCCGTCAAAAATGGAAAACAGAACTTAAACTCACTGCCCAGGCTTATCTTCTTCGCGAACGCAGTCAGTGCCTCGCGTTCGCGAAGAACAAAATAGTTCCCATCCAAATTCCTCCTCTGCGAATGCGACATCACCCTCGCGTTCGCAAAGAACAAAGTGCCTCTGCCTTAATGCCTTCTACGCGAACACGTTCAACTAATCGCGAACGCGATGCTTCCTTCCCCCTCACTACGCGAACGCGACACCCCCTACACGAACGCGTAGACCAATTGCTTGGGGTCCTCAGCTATTTCCTCTCTTCTTCGCGAATGCGTAACACCTCTCGCGTTCGCGATGCACACCCAGTCCACCCTTCATGACGCGTTCTTCTCTCCGCGAACGAGAAGAGAAAATTTTGTCAGCCTCTCAGTTCCTCTTCGCGAACGCGAGGCTCCACTCGCGAACGCGATGAAGAAAACCAGATGGTGCATCAGAAGAATTCCAGCAGTGTTCCAAGTCAAAAATCCAACCCGTTAACCATCCGAAACTTACCCGAGCCCCTCGGGACCTCAACCAAATATACCAACAAGTCATAAAATATCATATGAACTTAGTCGAGCTCTCAAATCACCTCAAACAACACTAAAACTATGAATTACACCCCAATCCAAACCTAATAAACTTTGAAATTTCAAGTTTCTACAAACGACTCCGGAACCTATTAAATCACGTCTGATTGACCTCAAATTTTGCACACAAGTCATGAACGACATAATGGAGCTATGAAAATATTTAGAACTGGATTCCGACCTCGATATCAAAAATTACACCCCCCGGTCAAACTTCCCAGAAATTCAACTTTCGGCATTTCAAGCCTAATTCCATTATGGCCCGCCAAATGATTTTCCGGACATGCTCCTAAGTCCAAAATCACTATACAGAGCTATTGGAATTATCAAAATTCGAATCCGAGGTCATTTACACATAAGTCCACATCCTGTCACTATTTTAACTTAAACTTTAAACCTTGGAACTAAGTGTTCCAATTCATTCCAAAACCTCACCAGACACGAACCAATTACCCCGTAAATTCACACCACAACTGTAAAGTACAATTTGAGCAGTAAATGGGGAAACGGGGTTGTAATACTCAAAACGATCGATCGTGTCGTTACATTCTCCCCCACTTAAACATGCGTTCGTCCTCGAACGTGCCAATAGTTGTTTCCAAGCCATCAAATCATTGTTCCATCTTACCACACACGTACCCGGGGTGAACCCACGTCACCCTATTCCACATAGGCTTGACTACACAATACAACTGAAAATCACTAATTTAACCTTTGCCCATAAACCTTGGAGTTTAATTTCCAACATTTAGAATTTCTTTTAAGATACAAATCTTACATTTACACACTGTATAAGTCCGAACAAGTTGCATCGAGCTATAACTATAACCTCAGATATAATCAACCAACATATTACCCAAGTCGCATGCTCGTAGCACCATTCCTGATCGCAGTGACTACTTTGAAACCAACCACATACTAGTATTAAACCCATATCGAACCAAACCTCATCCCAAAACCTTCGTACACTATTGATAATAAAATAAACACGCGAAATTTCATGACCACTCACCAGATCAATAAGTCACGAAGCTCTCTCGCCCCAATCAGAACCGAAATCACTTTCTGAGCCAACTCTCAATATTATACTCCCGAATATACCGAAATCAAACCTAATAGTACCCATTCTAGGTCCAATGACCTTATATTACTAAACACGACTATTCCACAGACATGCCACACCGATATAACTCAGAGCCACAACTCGTGCCATCCGTGCACCAATACGCAACAATTAAAATGTACACAGTCATGTAAAATAACTCAAATGAGAGAACTGCCCTGCCAGATTAACAAGTACCACCATAACAAAACGCTGAAAATTTATCATACACCGTAGAACCATCACCCGATTCTAACACAAGGTTCATATTATATACCCCGAGCCAGCCTGCTCCAAATTAATAACGACAGAGAGGCAAATGACAAAAATGCCACACAAAACCTGAAAGAACATAACCATTATGCAATCGATCATGCAATACCCAAATACTCATCACGCTCAAATTCCAATATAAGGCTCAAATAGAACCGCACCATCTGTGCACATAACTAATGGATCACAACTCCTCATAGCATAAAGGAGTAACTCACAGATCATTTTAGAACACGAATAAGTTCAACATCAACCGAATGACACATCTTAATTGGGCCTACCTATGGACCCCCAAATCAACTCGGGTTACCCACAAATAGATAAAAATCCCTCCAAAAATCCATAATGACTGAATCATAATACATTCTATCATCTGGCTAGCTCCGGCCACAACTTCACAGTCCACAATCATGAAACAATCTGCTCCTGGGAACTCCCAATCTCCAAATCCATAGAACACGCGAATCACCATATTTGATTCCATCTTCACCGCCCAAATGCCTAACACCTCCCTCATATACGATCATCCCATAAGAAATACTTTAAAAGTTCTTCCGTGCCACTTGACAAAATTTGAATATCAGTAGTCTATCAACCATGTGAGTACCGCAATACTAATTGAACATCCTTAAGTCAAAATACGATGTGCCTTCTGAAATACGCACCCTTCTCATACAACACCAAGTAGCAATCGTATTCATTTAGCCATTTGGAACTGCCCATGTTGTCTGAGAATTCATGACCATTCTGACCGAACTTTGTTACCTTCCTTCAAGACTGAATTGCCACCTTGTACATATAAATCCAAATCCCACACAACACACCACATCTATTATGCCATCATGTGAGAAGTACAAGAATCCCATTATCAACTCTGAGTCACCAGCAAATTACATACCTGGTTAGATAGAAACCTTCCTTTTTCTTCCTTCCAGGAGGAAATCACAATACACAACACGTTTTCCACACCAGTAGATAATATCCGGTTTAATCCATGGTAGAAACCATCAAGAACACTTTGAAATTCATCTACACATAATCAAGTTATTAGAACTAAATTCCTCTAACTCGACCAAACCACGTAGGTCACCAAAACCCAAGAATATTGCCACCAAAACACTCGTAAGGCCTCATTATTAGACATCCTCACTTAGAACCACATCGCCCTAAGGCTCAAAGGCCATTGTATTCCTTATTAAGCACCATATAAGTACCACCACCGAGACACCCACTCTGAAAATACCTTATTTGAGTCTAAGGTCGTTTCATTCACCTTCCTGATACCAAAATATAAAATCCATAATGATAAACAAAAATACCACAAGTCTCGACACCATCAAACTAAAATCTCAGATTTTAGCCATATCCGTCAAAAATTCTCAATTGTTACATATTAAATCTCGAATCCATTAGAACTTTCTCGAGAGTCACCCCCTCTGTTCAAATCCACCTTACACCGCCCGAATGGGCCAAAAGATACGTGCCCCATTAGCACAACAACACTCAAAAAAGTAACTATACTTTAATACACCTATCAAAATCATACTCCATGCGCACTACATCATTCACAAATAACAACTCACTCATTCCACGATTTTCATATACTCATAAGTGCAATATAACCCGTAACCAGGAATTTTCCTTATTCGAGTCATTATCGATCTCAACTTTTGCAAGTCATAACTGACCCACCAGTATGTCTCAGTCCAAGACTAAACCTTTACATATAATCATGAAATTAAATTATCAATAGCAGGCTCCCCCACTTGGCTCAAAACCATAGATCGAGACATTCAGTAATTCACAATACCCATATTCAATTACTGCCATAACACCGTAGTGAGATTTAACTAAATTCTTCACAAGCTCTTGCATCACAACCTATATGGTACCTCAAATCGTCTACTAAGCTCGCCTTCATTCTCGTAATGGTCAGGTCAACTTTCTAGACCAATTCAAATTCAAATCCCAATACATCTGCCCTACTAGTAGAAAAGAAGATTCTTCACACAACATTATAAAGATCACATCTCTGTAGTTTATTTTGCGGGTGATAACCCGCATGTTTAGCCTCAAACTGGCATCTTTCTATACCCATTTTTTTTATTGCCACAACTCCTACATAATCACTTAACCTTCATGAGTTTGAACCCATCAACAAGACACAAAAATTTAATTTGTTCCACAATTACACCACGCAAAAGATCCTTCAACACATTCATAACTTGAGACTCTATGTCAAATTGAGAGAGAAGTCAAATACCGAATAGTCCCTCTTTACATCCCTTTTTCCCATCACTTTCAAACCATCCGAATACATCACGCGGTCACAATAAAATCATCATATGGTCAACCAGATCGAGCTACAAATTCCACTCACAGGGACACTATCGGACATATGAGTCCAATTGTACAAGTTCACACAACTGAAACTACCGAGCCTAAGCTTCGATCAAATCCTGGCCTCAAGTCCTCCAGACTGGCCCATCACCAAAACACAGAATACACATTTCGAACCACATTCATGGAATAACAAACCAGCGATGCACAACTAATACCGAGCGCTCATGTGCGCATACGAATACGTGGAAGGAATTCAAAGAGTTATGTCCCAAGTTGAATCAATCCTATACGATAAGGAAAGAAATATGGGAAGTATATGTCCTAAATGTCCTGTAGCCTCTCGAAGATAAGTATAGACGTCATCATACTGATCCACAAGACTCTACTAGACACTTGCTCATGACTTGTAGAACTTATGAACCTAGAGCTCTGATACCACCTTGTCACGACCCAAAATCCAATTAGTCATGATGGCACCTAACCCAACCCGTTAGGTAAGCCAATTACCAATTATCCAATTCCAATGAAATTAATTAAAAGAAATATCGAAAACCAATACATTTTTCCAAGAACTAGTAGTACAAATCATGAACTTCTAAGAATAGAGTATACAAAGAGGAAATGAAATAAATACATATTCTGTTTGAATAATACATAAATAGAGCTTTTATAAATCTAAGGCTACCATGAACAAGAGGCAGCCACAACAGGAACGCAGGTACATCTTCAAATCCCGCAACCCTCGAGCACAGCAACAACAACAGCCAATATCTGCACGCAATGTGCAGAAGTGTAGTATCAGTACAACCGACCCCATGTACTGAGTAAGTAACAAACCTAGCCTTAGGTTGAAAGTAGTGACGAGCTTCTACCAAGGTCGGGTCCAAAACCACTAGTCCACAACAGTCCAAAACAACATAAAAAAAATAATACCAGAAGTAATCTCAGAGATGAAATGCTCATCAAAATCATGATTTCAAAAATAATAGTTCTTCCTTTCAAATACATCAGTGAAAAAAACCAAATTGTTTACCTAAATTTTCAAAAATATGAATAAGTTTGAAAGCAATAATTTTCCGAACATCCTTTCAATAATAAATGATATGTTTCATTTTCTTTCCAGATAACCCGTGTAAAACAAATGCATCACTATGCCCATCTGTTAACATGTGTGAGAAATCATGAATAATATGATACCGTACAGCATGAGGAAAACACATATCTATGCATATATGTCATGTGTTCATGTCAATGCAATGTATCTCAGATACTGTACTCATGTACTCACACTCTCAGAGTACTCAATCTCACTATCTCGCATTCTCTCTCACTATGCTCAGCACACTCAATCACTCAGCGATATACAATACCTACTGCGGCGTGCAGCCCGATCCCTGTTTATAGTCGACTGCGCTCACTAGGGATGTACAGACTCATGAGGGGCTCCTACAGCCCAAGCGCTATAAGCACGGACAACTCACGTGTTGCACGGACAACTCACATACCATAATATAAATATCTGGATCCGCACGGCCAACTCACGTGTAATAATAATATAAGGATCCGCACGGCCAACTCACGTGTTGCACGGCCAACTCACGTGTTGCACGATCAACTCACGTGCAATAAGAAGCCAATAAGGCTTGCTGCAGGTGGGAAGCCCCGGTCCATATAATAGTAATAATATATATAAAGCCAACATGACCTGCTGCGGTGTGCAGCCCGATCCCAAAAATATCCTCACAATCAGGCCCTCGGCCTCCCTCAGTCATCAATCTCTCCAGTCTCTCTCTCATTGGCTCACAATGTCATGAGAACAATCCAAAATGATGATATGATGTATCAATAAATAATAACAGAGACTGAGATATGATATGATATGTAATGACATGAATATGACTGAGTATGAATTTTCGATTTAAAATAAATATTTCATATCAATATGACCTCTGTGGGTCCCAATAATACTGGCACATAGCCTAACATGATTTTTAATATGCTTTTCATCTCAATTTCTTTAACTCATAAAATCGCATAGAAAATGCCGAGATTATTTAACTACAAAATTCCACATAAACAATTATGTTACAATTTATATAGTCCACGCCCATACGCCCGTCACCTAGCATGTGCGTTACCTCCCAACAATTCACGAAATACATATATTCAGGGTCATACCCTCAACTCCAAGATTAGAAGAGTTAATTACCTCGAACAAGCCAAATCCAATGTCGAGCAAGCTAAGCAATGCTCCAAATGGCTCGAATCTAGTCACAATTAATTTGATTCAGCCCACAAAAATTATAAAAATTAATTTTATATCAAAATACTAATATTTTTTAAAAATTCGAAATTACACCTCAAAAATTACCCGTGGAGCCCATATCTCGGAACCCGAAAAAAGTTATGAAATATGAACACCCATTCAACTGCGAGTCCAACCATACAAATTTTACTCAAATCCGACATCAACTCGACCCTCAAATCGCATAATTAAACCAAGAGGGTTTTCAAAATTTCCCGACTTAATTCACCAATTAAATGTTAAAAACAACTATGGATTCGGGTAATTTAACCAATATTGAGTTAAGAATACTTACCCTGTTATTTTTCTTGAAAATCTCCCAAATATCGCCTCTTCCCGAGCACCAATCCGTCAAAAATGGCCAGGCTTAAACTCCTCTCATTTTCAGAACTTAAATTCACTGCCCAGGCTTTTCTTCTTCGCGAACGCGGTCAGTGTCTCACGTACGCGAAACACAAAATAGTTCCTGTCATAATTCCTCCTCCGCGAACGCGGCATCACCCTCGCGTTCGCAAAGCACAAAGTGCCTCTACCTTAATGCCTTCTACGCGAACACGTTCAACCAATCGCGAATGCGATGCTTCGTTCCCCCTCACTATGCGAACGTGACTCCCCCTACGCGACGCGTAGACCAATTGCCTGGGGTCCTCAGCTACTTCCTCTCTTCTTCGCGAACGCGTAACACCTCTCGCGTTCGCGATGCACACCCAGCCCACCCTTCGCGAACGCGTTCTTCTCTTCGCCAACGCGAAGAGCAAATATTGCCAGCCTCTCAGTTCCTCTTCGCGAACGCGAGGCTCCACTCGCGAACGCGATGAAGGAAATCAGATGGTGCATCAGACAAATTCCAATAGAGTTTCAAGTCCAAAATCCAACCCGTTAACCATCCGAAACTTACCCGAGCCCCTCGGGACCTCAACCAAATATACCAACAAGTCCTAAAACATCATACGAACTTAGTCGAGCCCTCAAATCACCTCAAACAATCCTAAAACCATGAATTATACCCCAATTCAAACCTAAAGAACTTTGAAATTTTAAGTTTCTACAAACGACTCCGGAACCTATCAAATCACGTCTGATTGACCTCAAATTATGCACACAAGTCATGAACGACATAACGGAACTATGAAAATTTTTAAAATTGGATTCCGACCTCGATATCAAAAAGTCAACCCCCGGGTCAAACTTCCCAAAAATTTAACTTTTGGCATTTCAAGCCTAATTCTACTACGGACCTCCAAATAATTTTTTGGACACTCTCCCAAGTCCAAAATTATTATACAAAGCTATTGGAATTATCAAAATTTGAATCCAAGGTCGTTTACACATAAGTTCATATCCGGTCACTATTTTAACTTAAACTTTAAACCTTGAAACTAAGTGTTCCAATTCATTCCAAAACCTCACTAGACCCGAACCAATTACCCCTGCAATTCACACAACAACTGTAAAGTATAATTTGAGCAGTATATTGGAAAACGAGATTGTAATACTCAAAACGACCAGCCGAGTCGTTATATTTTTCATTACATTTCTTCTTCTTTTTTAATTGTTACACTCAATTTATTCACTTAATCATTATGAAACTAATACTATATATTCAATTATTCATTATATATATTTAGTATAACTTTTTCGAGGAATTATGTGTATACTATTGTATTATTATAGGGGGGAAAGGTAATAAACATGGTATAACTCAATTATATTATATTTTTATTGAAGTATAATATTATATATTTCTGGTATAATCATTTTTAGAGGTATACTAATGTATTATATACATGGTATAATTCAATATATGTTATAATGGTATTAAGGTATTATATTACATATATATGGTATAATGTTTTTTTAGAAATGCCATGTATATAAATATTAATGTAAGAATATACCTTGTGTGACTTTTTTAAGAATATACCATTTAATGAGAAATATTGTGTATACTAAGGTAATAATATACCTTTGATCTTTTTAATAAGAAAGTACTCTTTGGTATAATCATGATATAAAATTATATGGTTTATAATGTATATATATCTCAAATATACATTACATTTTTCTTGAAACATATGTATTTTATTTTTTCATATATATAAAGATATATACTTTCGCTAGATAATGTTGTATAAAAAGGTGCATGTACTTTTTTCTAGTAAAAAGATCCATGTATGGAATATAGAAAATATGTTATGGAATAAATTAGTTTCCAACAAAAAAATAGGAAAACATATTACCATTTAAATATGTTAGGGATTGGTTTCAAGAGAAAATATAGGAAAAAAATGTTAAAAAGTACTGGGAATATTTTCATTAAGGAAATAAATGGATTAGGTGCATGATTATAGGTACATGGTTTAAAGGTGTCTGTTAAAAATATAATTATTTAGTTGTCATGTGTGTAAAATAGCTATTGGTGATAAGTTTATGAAAATTCTCCTTCAATTATGCACATTTATGCTTTTTCCCCTAAAAAGAACCTGATCCGTTACTTTTTCGGACAATAAGTCCAACTAATCTAACCTCAGTCTCAAACTCACTCTTTAGTCTTTGTTTGAGAACCTTCGAGCACCATTAGAGAACCTCCATTACTGCTTTCAATTTTAGTACCAACCATTATTAACTCCTTCAACTAATTCCTATGAAGAACCAAAACATGAGCGCTGCTTAAAGATTTCCAATCACCTCGTAAAGTGAAGGTTGACGAAAATATTGCTCCAGCTCGTAATGATTTTGAGAGTGATTATCACCAGCAACATATGGTCACCGGAGCAAAACGGACAAGTTTTTTTTATGCTTTTCTCCGTGTGATTTTCACTATAGGAATCTATGCAACTATGATCGGCTTTGTATTGCTAATGGGCTGGTGCATTGTGGCAACAGCATTAATGCTTTGTTCATTTTGTTGTGGATGAAAACAAAATCATGGTTCACTTAGCTTAGAAATTTTGTAATTAAGCATTTATATATACCTGTTTAATCAAGCACATTAATTGCTTAAAATTAGCAACTGCTAATTGTCTTCGATTTACTTGTGCATTCTCTTGATTTTTAATTAATAAACACTGCTTGCCCTCTTTTTAATTTCATCCATGCATTCACTTGGGTATCGGCTTGTGATTATGGGTCCGGTAGTTTGGAATATTTGGGAGCATTGACCCGCCCCAAATAGTTTAGATAAAGAAATCTTTTTGAAATACTACTAGTAGTAATATTTCTTAAATCCTTCTCACGTCGTGAAGTGCTTCCCTTTTTTTTTTTTTGGAAGTATAATATATTTAGAAACATCCATATATAGAAGTGTTACAAATCAAAATATATTGCTAAAAGTAATTATATATATATTTGACTATATCAAAGAATAAACTATTTGATTCTCCAATTGTGTTGGGATGGATGACGCGTAAAAATAAAACGAATCAACTATAATTAACTAATTTACTTGTTCATGTTTGAATTTAGTGATGGTAATCCGATCCGTTGGCTTGTAGTATTAACATCTCCATTTTAATTAGGAAATTTAGTTTCACACGTCTTTAGGAATAGGAATCCGAAAAGGAAATGACGAAGTACTAAATCCTAATCCAAGACAAAAAATAAAAATATCAAACCCTAAGGGAAACGAAGGAAGCCTGATGTTGCCTCCTCTATCTATAAGCAAACTACATTGACGGTAAAAGTAAAACTACGTACTCTCTAAGTATACTAGCTAGCTTTTGCAAACAATGGCTACCAAAGTAGTACTTTCCTCTTCTCTTTACCTGAACATCTCATTCACACTACTTGTAATTGTACTACTAGTAAGTAGTAACTTTCCCTTCCACCGCTCTCTATCTCCACACCAAAAAACTACTCATATCTTCATCACCAAAACCACCACTATCCCACAACAACATTAACGTCTCCTTAATTCGACTTCTATTGCTTTTGAACACCCAAAACAGTTCAACGATAATAGTATCCAACAGGAGGATACATTATTAATTTTAATGAACATGGGTCCAAGCACACGCCTCTATATAATATCAATGTTTCTTTTTGGTTTTCTCAGCACGGGGGTAGCTTTTGCAATTGTATATTCCGTCTTATTGTGCTCAGTAAAATGCTATTGTGATGAATTATTATAACAAAATCTTGGTTCGTTTAGCATAGGAAATTTTGTAACGGGACAATATGCTAGCACATAATTGCTTAAATAAGCTGCCCATTCCCATTTTGGGCGGAACAAATCTACTAATTCTTTGATTCTAGTTAGTAAGAGGAATCTTGAACTAAGAAATAGACCCTAGAAGCTAAAAAAGGCTATCTTGTGCAATTGCAATAATCGGATTCATTAATATTCCTGGTATAGTAGATGCTATCACACGTACGATCATACTCAATTCAATTGAATTGTTTGATCTTAAAGCCTAATTATTCCTTCTTCTTTTTTCAACTCATTTTATCTAATTTATATCTAATCTATTTTTTTGGCTTGACTAGTTAGAATAGCCAAGCCATTTCCTTTTCTTTCAGATAGCAGGTTGGGCAAAATCACTAAAGAAAAAAATCTACTCAATTAGCATAAAAGGAGAGAGAGGGATTCGAAACCTCGATAGTTCTTTGTTTAAACTATATCGGTTTTCAAGACGAGGGCCATCAACGGCTCAACCATCTCTCCGAAAGATTATTTTTATTTTATTCCTCCTAATAGAACATGACCATAGGGCTTTTTAGTAAGTGGTAGTGTTCCAATAACCAATAAAAGGGCTAGTTCATTAGTTCATAATTTATAACTAACTCGAATATTTTTTTATTTTTTAACTCAATTTAAAAAAAATAAAAGAATAATAAATAAAAAGAGGGGTGAAGTGTAGCCGCTCCCCTTTCGGATAGCTAGAACACCGACAGATCGAGCGAAGAGTCCATAAGGAGAATTTTCAGCCCCAAACAATTTGGATAAAGAATTTTTTTTATATGTTATTGAAATCCTTCTCATGACTCAATCATACATCATCAAGTGCTTCCCTTTTTGTTTTCAACATTTCGAGAATAATATCCTTTTGTTTCGTTTGGAAGTATAGGTAAAAACTCCTTTATATAAAATATATCTCATCTAACATATTTATACATGTTTGTTAGAGACTAATCTAACATGATAAGTTATGTATAAATATCAAAAACTTTAATGTGAAACTATTTAACTATGTCATATAACTCAGGTTATGATTTATTTCTTTTCTTCTCTTAATCATGGTAGCTTTAGCATTCATATCTCCCCTTCCCGTGTCCTTAGGTTTTGATACAATTGCTTGTTGCCTTCTTAACTTTTCAATTGGCTCTTTAATACACTTCAAAGATTTCTCCATCTTTTGTCGCTGCTAATTTGCTATACAACTATCTATTGCTTTAGTCATTATTTCTAACTTCTCACTCCATCATCAAAATTCTTGTAGCCAACCTCTTAGGTTTTAAAACACATATGTTATTTTACTTTGCTACTTCATCAATGCGACAAAAGTTTAGAGGATTATGATATTATAACTATTTTCAGTAACTATTGACCTATCGCAAAACCTCTTTAAAATCAGAATATATGAAATCAACTAATCATGTGAAACTCACATAAAGTAGTACTAATAGTAACTAAAATTAGGTATAAAAGGTTAGTATATCCCATTCCTACTAGGAGCAGTTAACAATTCATTTAGCGTAGTCCAGTTTTATACTCTCGAGTTCGATTGTTATAATACACTTGAAAGTAATGCAAGCAAAGTGCAAAGATGTACAATGTTTTGCCTTTGGTATGTATGGTGTGGCCTTGCGGCAAAAGAGACCAAAGCCCATTTGGGAGATGGGAATTTTGGCAAGAGAGGGAGTGGAGTATTGGGTCAAACTCAAAAGTACAAAAGTAGGCCTCAGTGATACGCAGTATGATTGGATGGTGGAAGGTAGCCACGTTGTTATACTGTTACGCTTAACATAGTCATCTTTCATAACTGGATATCACCCCCCCCCCCCCCCCCAAAATCAAATCACCACTCTCCTCTATCTACTATACTCCCCCCCAAATCCCTCATTCCCCTTTTTATGCAGATTCCAGGTTCCCATTCTATTGTCCTTTTCCAATTCGCAGATAGTAACAATTTTGTGCCATTCTTGAATACCCACTTCAAGATTTCATCTCCCAGGCATAAAGGTACTGTCTTTTCATGTTTTCTACCCCTTTGTTTATTGGCTAGGGTTTTGCTTTGTGTTTGTTACCGTGATTTTTCAATTCGGTTTTTGTTTTTGATTCTGTGGTTAATTTTTGTGTGTTTTATCTTGGGAAATCTTGTCAATTATGTTGGGTTTGTTTGATTTATGTATTATGTGTTTATCTGGATTGTCTTGTAACATATGTTGGGGAAATAATTACTAGCTTTTTGGAGTTCAAGACTGGTTTAGCATCACCAAATGGCACACTGTTTGTATTGTTGAAGGTTGAATAATCTTCACCTGCAGATATTTCATAAATACTGATGAGAATTATGGGTTTTAGTTTCTGCATTTGTAGATGTTTGGTCCTTGATTTGGTTATACAAATTTAAGATTGGCACTTGTGCTGTCGGTTGATCTGAATCACTTCCCTTTTCGAACTTGTTTGTTGAATGTTAAGGCTTTTCATTGACTTATTGTTTCCTCGGGATTGAATTTCTTTTTGGTTCTCTGAGATATTTTGGGAGCAAAAGTTTAATGCTTTATTGGTGGCCGGATGCGTGCAATTGGCGTTTAATCTTATATTTGTTTCGTGAATGTTGCTTTAGGTCATGGCTGGGAAGCGAGTTATAGCCATATGTCAGTCAGGTGGTGAATTTGAGACTGATAAAGATGGTTTCCTTTCGTATAAAGGCGGAGATGCTCATGCTATGGAAATGGATGACAAAATGAACTATAATGATTTCAAGATGGAGGTAGCTGAGATGTTCAACTTCAGCCTTGCTACCATGTCAGTTAAATATTTTCTACCTGGAAACAGGAAGACACTTATAACAATCTCCAATGACAAAGACCTTAAGCGCATGATCAAATTCCATGGTGACTCTGATTCTGCCGAGATCTATGTGATGACTGAAGAAGCTGTTGATCCTGATTTCTCAAACATGCATGGCAGTAGGTAGATTCCTTGCTGCTGCCTAAATATGTAGAATTCTCCCTTTTTAAAGGATGAAATATATAGGGATATACTGTGTTGCAGGTCAAGCCGAACGACTTTATCAGAAATGGCAATACCTGTTGACGCTCCTCTGAGTGTCGTGGAGGATATCGTGGATGACCCCAACGAGCCTGGCCTCTTGCTTGATGCCAATTTTGATGTTGTAAGTGATACAAACAACATTGACGACTCAATTGGGATAGAAGCTGAAATGCCTGTTCCTGTTTCATTTGTTGCCACTAATTATGACGAAAAGAATGCTAAAGCTGCTCAGCAGTGGCAGAATGATATAACTGGTGTGGGTCAAAGGTTTAATAGCGTACATGAATTTCGTGAGACATTGCGAAAATATGCTATTGCAAATCAATTTGCTTTCAAGTACAAGAAGAATGATAGTCATCGAGTTACTGTAAAATGCAAAGCAGAGGGCTGTCCATGGAGAATTCATGCATCAAGATTGTCAACCACCCAATTGATTTGCATTAAAAAAATGAATCCTACACATACATGTGAAGGGGCTGTTGTTACTAATGGATATCAGGCAACGAGGAGTTGGGTGGCTAGTATTATAAAGGAGAAGTTGAAAGTTTTCCCGAATTACAAGCCAAAGGACATTGTCAATGACATACAAAAGGAATACGGCATCCAGTTAAATTATTTCCAGGCATGGCGTGGAAAAGAGATTGCTAAAGAGCAGCTTCAAGGTTCGTATAAGGAGGCATATAGTCAGCTGCCATTTTTTTGTGAAAAGGTGATGGAGACAAATCCTGGAAGTCTTGCTACTTTCACTACAAAGGATGACTCAAGCTTTCATAGGCTATTTGTATCATTTCATGCTTCACTCTATGGCTTCGAACAAGGCTGCAGGCCCCTGATTTTCCTTGATAGTATATTCTTAAAGTCTAAATACCAAGGCACTCTGTTAGCAGCAACAGCTGCTGATGGGAATGATGGTGTTTTTCCTGTTGCTTTTGCCATAGTAGACGCAGAATCTGATGATAACTGGAGTTGGTTCCTATTACAGCTTAGAACTGCATTGTCAATGTGTCGTGGTATTACTTTTGTGGCAGATAGAGAGAAGGGGCTTAGAGAATCAATTGCTGAAATATTTCAGGGCGAGGACGTCTTTCATGGCTACTGTCTACGCTATCTTTCTGAACAACTTATCAGAGATGTGAGAGGCCAATTTTCTCATGAAGTCAAACGCCTTTTGGTTGAGGATTTTTATGGTGCAGCTTATGCATCAAAGCCTGAAGGCTTCCATAGGTGTGCTGATAGCATAAAAAGTATTTCAGTAGATGCTTACAACTGGGTAATGCAAAGTGAGCCTAATAATTGGGCAAATGCTTTCTTCCGTGGGATGCGATATAACCACATGACATCAAACTTTGGAGAGCTTTTCTATGGTTGGGTATCAGATGCTCATGACTTGCCAATCACTCAGATGGTTGATGCAATAAGAGGTAAGATTATGGAGCTCATTTATACCCGGCGGACTGAGTCCAATCAGTGGGTGACAAGGCTAACTCCATCTATGGAGGAAAGGCTAGAGAAGGAAAGCCTAAATATTAGTTCTCTTCAAGTGTTGACATCTAGTGGTACCAAATTTGAGGTACGAGGGGATACCATAGAATTTGTTGATGTTGACCATTGCGATTGTAGTTGCAGAGGGTGGCAGCTAACTGGTTTACCTTGTTGCCATGCAATAGCTGTCATGGTTTGCCTTGGCCGTGATCCATACGACTATTGTGCCAGATACTTTACTGCTGATAGTTATAGATCAACATATTCAGAGTCAATACATCCAATTCCAAGCTTAGAAAGGCCCAAAAAAAAGGATGCTTCTCAAGCTGCTGTAACAGTAAACCCTCCTCCCACCCGTCGTCCACCAGGGCGGCCAACTACTAAGAAGGTGGGTTCCCATGAAGTAACTAGGCGTCAACTCCAATGCAGTAGATGCAAGGGTACAGGCCACAATAAGTCAACTTGCAAAGAGGTGTTATTGGAAAGCTAAGCTCTATAGGTATATACTTTATTTTTTGTTATTATTTTTCCTGTCTTGTGGGTTGTTGTTGTGTGTGTGTGTGTGGGGGGGGGGGGGGGGTAATTGGTGCTGTTATCTATACATGTATAATTTTTTTTTTTAATTTGCTATTCGCTTGTATTATTTGCGTATATTTTTTGTTATTATTTTTCCTCTGTCTTGTGCGTCGTTGTGTGTGTGTGGGGTGGGGGGTTAGTTGGTGCTGTTATCTATTTATACATGTATACAATTTTTTTTAATTTGCTATTCGCATGTATTTTTTGCGTAAGCTGCCTAACAAGTTGCCAATGCAATAGGTTAGAATTTTGGTTCGGTTCGACAATCCAGTATGTAAATGATTTGGAAAATGGCTTAAGTCAATACAATAACTTATATAATTGAATGAAAGACCAAATGGTAGAGCTCTGGCATTGCATTTTCTCCCCAAGAAAATATCTTATTTTCTCTGAAGTCTGAACAACTTGGAGCATATATACAGTCATTATGTATCTTTTGTCGCCGCAATATATGAGATTAAGTACTTGTAGTTAGCTTGACAATATACCTAAAAAGATTATTTGTGGGTGACCTTGATGATTGAGTATGAATTAACCTTGAAATTGTAGTATTTGTTTATTTTTTATGTTGGATCTCATGGATAAATTTTACCAGGCTGATCCTCGTATACTGTGCCCTTCACAACAGTTACATCACTTGCATTCAGATGGTCTCAAATTGTTGAGACATCTTGCTGTTAAGAAGTGAACAAATTGGAAGAAATGGCGTCCAATGAAAATATAAGCATTTGGACAAGATAAATAGGAGATTGAGATGCATTGGGGAAAATTTGAATTTATAATTAAATAAATATATAGAGAGAGAGAGAGAGGCACGTGAGGAATGGGTAGGTGGCTTACTTGCTTGCTTGTGATATCTACATATATATATATATATATATATATATATATATATATATATATAGAGAGAGAGAGAGAGAGAGAGAGGCACCTGAGGAATGGGTAGGTGGCTTGCTTGCGAACGATATCTACGATTATTGTACCACTACTAATAAAGCTCAAACACCATAGAGTAACTATGTGGTCAGTCTTATAGAAGTCTAAACCCGATTTTGCCTAACTTCCATCGGAACTCTCTTCTAACCTCATTATTTATTCCACTATCCAGTGTTATTAAGGCCATTGCTTTGTTGCTTAAAGCAATAGAAACGATGAAAAGCGAGGGGTCATCGCTGCATGGGCGAAACTATGTGGTCAGTCTTATAGAAGTCTAAACCCGACTTTGCCGCTATATTTTGATATTTTCATTCCTAACTTAAAAAAATGCCGAAGGAACTCTCTACTAACCTTATTATTATTCTATTATCCTGTGTTATTAAAGGCCATTGCTTTGTTGCTTAAAGCGATAAAACGACGAAAAGCAAGGGGTCATCGCTTTGTGGGCGAAGCCATGCACTTAAGATAAATGTACATTCTAAGAATGACTTACAAGGTGATTCCAATGAGAAACAATTTATTTTTTGAATCTCAACTTTGAGGAGTTGGAATTGTAACAACAACATCAACCCAGTGAAGTCCCACAAGTGGGGTCTGGGGAGGGTAGTGTGTATGCAGACCTTACTCCCCTACCTTGGGAGGGTAAATAGGTTGTTGTCGATAGACCCTTGACTCAGGCGGGAAGGAAGGAGTTGGAATTGTATCAGCATTATTGTAAATTGGATGTCGAAATAGCCCTATGGGCCTTTTCGCTTTTTTGCACTTTTTCCATTTAAAAACAGTCTTTATCTCATATTTTATTCTTTTTTAAAAAAATTGTATATTGGTCAAATATCTAACTAGTAAACTTTGATTTAAAAATATGCATGTGCCTCAAATGTGAGTTATTTCTTGTTTGGGTCATCTGTTATTAAGACACATGACCATCACCCTTTGGGGTTTGCTGGATTTGGGGGGGTGGGGGTGGGTGCTGAAAACTTTAAGAACTAAGAAGGTTTTTCCTTTTATGATCACATCACCTTTCCTATATAGTCGATAAATAAATTGAAATTTATTGTCAAAAGGAAAAAATTTATCAGCATAATTGAAGTAGTCCATTGGCAACAGCAAAGATGAGCGAAGTTAGGGTGAAAATTGAAGGAACAGCTAAACAGATAATGTATCTTAAAAAGAAAAAAGCTATTCAATGTTGAATGTTAGGTGAAGTTTATCTGCAACAGCGTGTTCAAATTGTTTTGTTAGTTCTTGTGTAAAGCCTGAGATAGTAGTGACTAGCTGCCGGCAATGAAAAGATTCAGATGGAAGATGACTTTCTTCAGTAAGGAAACTGATTCTGGAGAGGCATGAGGTGATATTACTTTGATTAGGAAGCTGATCTGAGAGTTAAAGTCTTTCGTTTTTGTTCATTCACTGAATAAGCTAGCATGAGTAATTATGAACTTGCTTATGGTAAAGCACATATAATGTGTTTTCAGTAAGTTAATGAAGAAGGTTCTCAATGTGTGAAAGTACTAGTGTGGTAAGATAGTTCAAAATTATTAGGATTTATTGCCCCCAGCCCCCAAGGTAAATCCATCACATATCCATTGAGTGCCTTTTCCATTTTAGGATGCTTTGTAATTTAGACCCGCATTCAACATTTTAGGATAAATTGTTACCCATCTCCAACTGGGACCACTCAACTAATCTCATGAACTTGAAAGTTTGTTTAAGAGTTTCTGATTTGACTTTCTAATAAATCACGAGTTGATAGAATGGAATGTGACGTTTTCCTCTATCAAGCATTTTTTATAGTAGCTTTCACAATTAATTTAATGTCTTTTCCTTGCACTATAAGTTTGATATGGAAGTCAAACGAAACCATATCTCCAGACCTGGGTAAACCATACAGTATAACTGTGTAACATAGTAGTGCATTGCAGTCGTTTGGTAGCTGTTTCTTGTATATCCTTGTGCTTCCAGTATTGGGATGTCATTTTGGACTTGTTTTTGGTTGTATATCTCAGATGCTTAGCAATTGAAAATTGTGGTTCTTCATTTGGCTTTTCTATAGTATATCTGTGCGGAAAAGTCTCATTTGGGAGTGGCAAGATTGATTATGCTTCTCAATGAACTTCTTTTCCTTCTGCTGTCAGGTCAATGGACAAAAGTGGTCCAGCTTTGGGAGGAAGATACCTTTTCTTGATCATTCTTCCAATCTGTACTTCTAACTTAAGGTTCTTGGTAGTTACTTAGTTATTTGAGAATAATGTTAGTGACTCATAAACGAGGATATTTGATTCTCTTGTTAGTCTCCCTCTGTTCTATACTTCTAATGTAAATGTGGTGAATTCTACATTCAGGTTGTCACCTTTTTAGTGATGAAAAACGCGACTTCTGGTCGTGAAACTTAAAGAGCAGTCCTTCAACTGATTTTCTGTTTGTGGTACTTGTTCAATAAGCGAACCCGAAATATATAGGCATTTTGCTGTGTCATCATCAAATACCTTTGCGGTATCGGAACAACAAAAGTGATCATCGGATTTGACATGATTTCTAAGTTGTTAGTTACCAAAAATTCAGTTGCTACTTGTTCTGGACTAGAGGTTGGTCCAACCATGCTAGTTGATAAATAGATAAAGTAGCTTGTCTTACGTAAAGGTTCCTTATCAATGACGCAAAGAAAGGAAGGGAAAATGATCGAGATATCCCATGACCCTATTAAAAAAACTAATTTCTGTTCATTCTCTTGGTAGATTACCTTCACGTCTTTTTTATCAAAAAAAGAAGATTTTCTGCATTGTTTTCTTGAGTTGTAATCGTAATAAACTATGTATTATTTTAAAGGACCTTTTATCTAGAAGTAGCTTTTAGTTTTAGGCAAACTTTGCTTTTTGTACTACAACCCGAAATCTGCAGTACAATGAGGCATATAATTGAAACTTAGAAACAGAGAAGTCGTATGTCTGTACTCCTTAGTAGTACTAACACTTGTACTATGACTATATCTTGCCTTTCTTTACTCCTTAATAAAGCAGCCATTGCATTAACCATTTGTTCTACTATGAAAAGCACTGGCAAAGAGAGTCTCTATTGAGGTAAAGGGCACTGGCAAAGGGAGTCTCTATTTTGAGGTAAAATATGGTGTGGAATAACGAAGATGGAGAGGATAGACAGGGACGAGGTAGAGCATGAGATGTGCAATTTTTGCTTGCCCATTCTATGCACTGCCTCTTCCCTGGCTCTCCTCCCTCGACAACCCTCTTTTTCTTCCGTTTTATTTCTGACTATAATGCCCAAGAACTAGAAAAAAACAGATAACTGGTAATTGCTAAAATTATGAAATGATCACAAGATATTTAATTTGTTCGCTGTGACATGTGCAAGATTATGTACAAGCAATATTGATGTATTGTCATAATTCATCTTGTAAATAGTACTTGTCATAATTACTCCATGTTTGAAATTACTTTGTATTCTTTTTAGAGTTTTTTACACACTTGATCATTTTTAACTATTATTTAAAAAAATAGCATCATTTATTCTTCATTCCATAAATAGTACTTTTTTTTTCATTATTAGCATATTACAAAAATAAAGCCCAACATTCATCTTCTTCACTCCATTTTTTAAAATCTGATGCATATGTGAATGCCACCTAAATTCAAGATGTATTGATTTATACGTCTTTTATATTTTGTATATCAATTATTACTTTAATTCAAAATATATTTTTATGTATATAATTTTTGTATATTTATTTGTGAAGTGACATCTTATTTTAAGATGTATTTTTAATGTATATTTTAAATATATTTTATATGTCAAGTGTCATTTTAATTCAGGATGTTTTATATATATATATATATATATATATATTTTATGTATATTTCACATGTTCAAGTGTCATCTTAATTGAAGATGTATTTTTTATGTATATTTTTTGTATATTTTATGTGTTAATTCAATATATATTTTTTTATATACGTTTTGTATATATTAGCATATATTATTATCAAAGTAAGATCTTTATGTTAAAAGGGAAGAAAGAAGGAAGAGAAAAACTTAAGAAAAATAATTAAAAAGAAAACGAATGGAACAAATTTAGAAAATATATTGGCTTCAGCAGAAAATAAAATTAAGAAGAGGAAGAAAAAGAAGGAAAGCTAATAGATAAAGAGAGAAAAAAAGGCATGATTTTTATACAAATAATTATTGACTTCCCATTCAAATTGCTTATGTTTAGAGATTAATAATTAATATTCCTATTTTAATGGAATTGTGTGCTACAAATATAAATATTTTCCTGTCACAACTGTAATGTTAGATTTCATGCTACGAATTTATTATATTTCTTTTAAATTGTGACAGTTATGTAAAGTTCTCATATTTTTAAGGAGGAAATGGGCTTCTCGGTAAGGAAATATACTTTAATATCTCTTATGTGTAAAAAAAATGATATGGTCATAAAATTAAGGCATAATACATAAACATCCCCTTAAATTTGTCAATACTTTTTAGTTGAACACTTAGTGGGCGTTTAGACATAAAAATTGTAAAATTTCAAAATAGGAGAATTTTATTTTTTTTAAATAAAAATGATATTTAAAATTTAGGGTTTGTGTTTGGACATGAATATAATTTTGGGTTGTTTTTAAAATTTTGTGAGTGAAAAAAATTTGAAAAACAGCTTTTTAAAATTTTTTAAATTTTCCAAAATGCATCTGAAAATTAGAAATTTTATGAACAAACGTTGATTTCGAAAAAAAATAAATTTATTTTGAAAAAAAGAAAAATAAATTATGTCCAAACGAGCTCTTAAACTAATGAAAGTACCTATTGAACGCTTGAAGCGAACCATAAATTGTGTACACAAACTGGTGACATGGCATGGTGTATGTAACACACCACTATTGAGGCGTGGGAGAGGCATTATCTTTCTATTTTTAAAGGTTCGCCGGTGGTAGGTGTAAATTTAGCTTTATAGTATAACGCTAAGGGCAAATTTTACTGGATATTATACCGAAAGTTAAATATAAATAATATCCGAAAGTAGAGGGATATATTTGACCATTCTACCTTTCAAATTCAATGTGACCAAAACATTTACAGCCAAGACTAATTTTTTTATTTATAAAATCACTTAAATTCAACAGAAAGAGGGTACCACATAATTACTTTTATCTTACTCTATTACTCTCCGTCCCAACTCCTCCCATACTCTACCGCATCGCCATCCCTACACAACCGCGAACACCAAGCCCAAATTTAATTTCACTCTTTCACATCTTAGAGCATGTTTGGACATAAGAATTTTTTTAATTTTTTCCGAAAAAATTTCATATTTTTCGAAATTAGTGTTTGGCCATAAAATTTTTAATTTTCACCTGAAAATAAATTTTGGTCAAAAAATTATTTTTCAAAATTTTTGGCTTTTCGCTCAAATCATTCACAAAATTTCAAAAATAACCCAAAATTATATTCATGTCTAAATACAACTCTAATTTTCAAATATCATTTTCAATTAAAAAAAAATTCACATTTTTTTTGGAATTTTACCATTTTTATGTCCAAACGCCCACTTAGTCTCCATGCACGGCCATGGATTTCACTTACAAAAATCATCACACGGTCTCAAATAACCGGCCACCACAAATAAATATCGTATTATTAGATTTGAAAAAAAAAAAGAAGCAAAAATAAGGAGATGGGTTCTCACTGAAAATTTGAGCTTTGGGTCTTTGTTCCTATGAGGTCCTGATGGTGAACAATTCCCTTTAAAAAAATTGATGGTTTCAAATAATCTCTTTTTTATGCTTGAATTTGTATACACTCGTATTACTAATCAATCTTGTCAATGAAAAAAGCAAAGAAAAGTATTCTCGTTACGTGTTCTGAAAAAGTGGGGGAAGAATGGGTTTAAGAGAGGAAAAGGGGTCTGATTTCCCCTCAACATTTCTCTTTACGTGTTCTCTTCTCATTGGTTTACTTGCCACGTCAAGAGCAAGTGATTTACCCACCATTTTGTTTGTTGGGAGTAGTGCTGTCAAAATGAGACCATATTTTATATACCCTTCTAATTTTAAGTAAGGTAAAATTTGGGCTTCAATTCATATTTAATCCGTAGAAATTCGAATATTTATGGGTAAAATATGGGTAAAATATGAGTTAGCCTAATAGGTTATTTTTTAACTTTTGCTCAATCAAAATACATGATATCATTTTTGAAATGGAAAATACTATAAAGGTATTCCAACCCCTCTTCCTCGTATGTTTTTTTGGATCTTATATATATCGTAGAATGAAGTACCACATGGGTGGATATATATATGAATCCAAATCTGTCGAATCACTCATGTTATGATCTTCTACATCCTGGGTCGTCCCATTGTCGTTTTACAGCACGAAATTACCTGATGTTCGCTACTAATAAGGGCGGGGAGACGTTAACCTTTCGCTATTAGTAAGCACTCCCCTAGTTTTGACCTAATGAGCTTTCTTTACGTTGAGTTAATTAACCCGATGGGTTCGCCTAGATGCCTAGATAAGAACGAGCTGGTGGGAAAGAGCTGGAGATCATGAATAATATTTTCTCACTATAATCGACTATGTGAGTACTTTTTTCCCTTTTAAATATTGTAAGTACCGTTTACTATATGTTAAGCGTTTTTTAGAAATATCTTGTTCTTTTTAGGTGCATACTCGAATACCAAATATAATTTATGAAGCAGAAGCAGAAGCAGATTTGTATAGTTTTCCATTTGTTCTTGAAGAGTACATTGTTAAGAAAGAGAATATTTTTTCCCACCTGTACTACATCATTTAAAGAGATACACAAGAGTACATTAAGAATTTGTATTTTTTTTCTTTTTTCCTTTTTATTATTATTACTATTATCATTATTATAATTATATATATTTTAAATTTATTTAATTATCTATTAGATTGTAGACAATATATGAAAAAGGTGAAAATACACAAAGTCATATATTATTAGTGATATTGCGTGAAGTGCATTAAGCATATTTTCTTTCTAAAATAATAGTTGTCATATTTTGTGGAAGAGTAACTTAAGTTTACAATATGATAGTCAAATTTGAATAAATTTAATGATGAAAAGTATATATTATTCCAGTTAAACTTATGTCACTAAATAATTTGAACAAAGAAAAATTATAAATTGCACTTGAAAAAATATTACACTTATATAATATGGGTTAATCCATACTCAACCTGTCTATTTGACATCCAACCCATTTTTGACCCGCATAAAATATGAGCGGGTTGAGACCGAACCCATTTTTAACCCGTCCAAATCCGACCCAATCTGTCCATTTGCCACCACTAGTTGGAGCTGCAAATTTTGTGCCTAATTGACATAATTTGTGTTCACTTCAAGTGTTCAATTGGTATTATCCCTAGTATAGGTGTTCAAATAAAAAATATTGCCAAGTTTAAGGGACCGAGGTAAGTAACCTCCACTTCCAACCAAGAGGTTGTGAGTTCGAGTCACCCCAAGAGCAAGGTGGAGAGTTCTTGGAGAGAAGGATGCCGAGGGTCTATTGGAAACAGCCTCTCTACCTCATGGTAGGGGTAAGGTCTGCGTACACACTACCCTCCCCACACCACACTAATGAGATTATACTGAGTTGTTGTTGTTGTTGTAAGTTTAAGGGACCGCCTATGAAATTTACCTAAAACTAAAAATAAGTTTGTAAAAAATCACAAACCATTACCTTGAGGGAATTGGGATCAACTATACCATCCACCACCCCTCCACGTGATGTACAAGTAGCCAGCTTAAATATTTTTTTTTATCATTATCATATTTCTAATACTTGGCATTTGCCATTTCTCAAATTGAAAAGGTCCCTTGGCCCCTCAGAGCCATCAGATTTGGTGGTGGCTAATTTGGCAAGATGGTCTGCCTCCCTGAAAAAATGCATGAGATTGACATTTGCTTGGCTCAACACTTGTATGGATCTTCTTCAATACTAGTGAAATAAAGTCCGTGTTGCGCACGGGCCCAATATTACAATTAAAACTGTGATAAAAGAAAAAGAATTTAATATTATACAATTTTATCTAGCCGCATATTTTTTAAAAACTTTTTTAATCAATGTTCTCAAGTATCAAAGAAAACCCTTATAAAATCTTTAACTGCTTAGGTGTGCTTTGCCTATATTAGCTAATGAATAATTACTCCTTAAAATATTCTTTATGTCTCAACTTTCTCTAGATTAAACATTACGTATATACTAATTGGGGATTGAATAATTTTAGCTAAAATTTTAGATAAAGTTATTATATTTAAAATTTGAGCATAATGTTAAAGATAGTTATAAATAATAATTGTGTGTAAGATATATTTTTTGAGGGAATATCAACACAAATTTGCATCATTTTTTATTTTCGTAGAATAATCAAATCAGTTTCAAGTGCTAGTAATAAAAATAGACATATCAATTGCAATTCAAAAAGTAACTAACTTAAAATATTATTAATTATCGTTTTTTTCATAACACAAATATTCTAGTGATCCGATCCATTGAATTTAGGATGAATAGCAAATATAAAATAAATTAATAACTAAATTAGTAATTAATTCAAATATTTGCATTTTAAATAAATAAATTCATGATAGTATAAGGTTTAATATGTTAGACATAATATCATAAAAGTTAAATTAAAAACTAATTTAAAGTTGTAAATTAATATAAAATCTCAGAGTAACTTCTATTTAGTTAATCATACTTTTGTTAGAAGAAAAAGGTATGCACATGCCTTCAAATGAAAGAGTTGTCGTACAAAATACTTTTAATGTTTGAAAGCATCAGCAACTAATTAAATTGTAAATTATTATATCGTATTTACTTTCTTCATGAATTCATAATGTTTAAAAATTTAGATGAATATGAATATTAATTATTTACTTGCTGGTACAGTTAAACTTCAGCTTAGCATATATAATCTATTTCTATGCAAATATTATTTTTTATTTAGTGAATTAATTCTGTTACGCTTTAACTTGTCAATTTTTTATATTGAACAATTGATTTAACATATTTTCTATTCATACTCAAAAATTTATTAGTTCCTGATGGCATAAAATTTAAATATTTAATTGAATTCTAATAGAATTTCATTTTCAGTTTCTATGGTTGGAATGAATTAGCTACCAAAAAGTATTTGTATTTTGTGCAAGTATGAAACATGCAACTTTTAAGGAAAAGTGGGTCTCACAATTTGTATGTGCATTCTACTGTATTAGATTTAGAAGTAGAATACTAATCTTACCATAAATAATAATAGAAAACTTTCTTAATATTAGAAGTAGAATACTAATCTACACTCATCCATAAATAATATTTGAATACTAAAATCCAATGTTTGAAAATACATAACCACCAATATTCAACACTGAACTTTTATTACCAAAATTTATAAGGTGAAATATTTAAATACTTCTTAGAATGTATCAAATAAAATAATTATAATCTTCAATTTTATTAAAGTAAAATATAGATGAAATACAACTTCAAGAACTTTTTTCCTTTTAACTTCAGTCAAATCAAATTATTCAAATGACCGCTAAAATAATTAGAAATAAAATAAACAATGGCTAAAGTTGAACTATAACGTAGCAAAAGTTAAACATGCGTTAAATTTGGTCCAAACTCTTTTGGCCTTTTTTGAAGGTTGCCCTTGGAGTAAAGAGATTAGTAGTATTTTGTTATACTTCTAATGAACAAATTAAGGTTAATACGGTCAATTTTATTATTAATTAATGCTTAAAAATAAATTTCTTAATATGTGTAAAAATAACCAAAAAATTAATTAAGCGGACCGGAGGGAGTAATATTTAGGCATGTTATTTTTCGGCGTAATTATTCAGTGTAAAAACTGGTAGAATTATTGTTTTGGCTTCAGACTTAATGCTTACTTGTATGGAAATGTATACTTGTGTCTATATTTTTACTCTTATTAAGAGTTTTAGCGATCCCTGGATGAGAATGGAGAGCTAGGTGTGAAATGTAAAATCCTTGTGGGCCCACATAGTTAGTTAAGTGGCTGTTTCATAAAGGATAAACGTAGCACGTGGAATGAAAGTTGGACCCACACTTTGCAACAAAGATTGGAGGGCGAATTGGTCAAGCCACATAAAAAATGCATGATAACTGTACTTCTTAACCAATGATAGTGCTCTATTTGATGAAGTTACCGAAATGCCCTTACAATGCCAGGCAAGTATGTTGACCTGGTATCTGCTTATTCCCTCTTCTATATAGTAGTAAAGTAATGTACTAAAAGTGGTTTATTGTTATAAGAAAAATCAAATTATGGTGGATGTCTACTCTTACTCCATGGTCTTCTCAAGTGTTTAATGACATATTTAATAATATATTTCTATGCTTAATGACATATTCAATGACATATTTTTCTTCACTTTTCATGTCTATATAAAGGCCTTGTAATAGATAAGAAAATACACACAATTGAATAAGAAAATCTCTTCCTTCTCTCTATCTCAATTTCTTGTTCATGTTTTACTAAATTGCTTTTATTTCATAACAACATGTCTTGTTCATGTTTTACTATATTGCTTTTATTTTATAACACGTTATCAGCACGAATTGCTCATTTCATGATCTTCTACGTCAAGACTATGTAAATTATAAGCAGACAATGAGATCAAGTACAATGAAAAACGTCTTGGATGATAATACAAAGATAAGTTTTACATCAATCTAAACCCTGTTCATACTTTCATATATTTGTATTAACTTTATGTGCAGTATTTAGTTAAAATATTTTTTTCAATTGTATCCACTGAAATAAAGAACTGGAAAGGTATGTCTTTATTTGCTACATCTCTTATAGGAAAAAGATAATATTCTAATATATATATATTCTGACCTTTTACATACTATGATAAATAATTATTAAGGTAATTTAGTAATAATATTTTTACCATCACATGATGTATTTCATTGAAAGTAAAATTATCAAATATGTTGGCGATTTTAAAGTATCTTACAACTTTGGCATTCGAATATACAATCAATATAGACTCATTATAGTTATAATTTATAATAGTCACGGTTATGCATTAAGCCTTAAATATTTTTGCTGGAAACATAAGGCTCATTCCTTCGTATTGAATTTTTTTGGTGAAGTTCTTATAGTCTTAGAAATATAAGTGGTTATAGGTTATCTGCAACTTTTTTCTAATTAATTTATTAAAATATAAAAGTGATTGTATCATTTTAAAAAAAATGGCATATATCCTAACTAGCATTTTTGTTGTAGAGGAACTGGTTCAAGATTGAAATAGTTATATATGTCTTTTTGAAAATTTATTTATTTATGCCTATAATTATGAAGTAATAATATTTTAAAGGCTCGAGTGCGAGTCCTAGTGAATTTTGGCCTATTATGACAAAGATTGAGGGTAAGACGATGAGTTCGAGTCCCAACGCACTATTATGTAGATGAAAAGACGTTCGATTCAAATTCCAACGCATTATGGCCTAGCATGCCTTTATATGGGTAAGACATTGGGTTGGAGTCCTAATGCACCATATCGATAATAATAATAATAATAATAATAATAATAATAATAATAATAATAATAATAATAATAATAATAATAATAATAATAATAATAATAATAATAATAATAATAATAATAATAATAATAATAATAATAATAATAATAATAATAACTAAAGAAAAAATAATATATTTTTCATGAAAAAACATGAAGCTTGTTCCACTTGATTTGCTCCATTCTTGAAGTGAATGTGATAGCAGTGCATGATAAGTCTAAATAAAGACAAGTGGTTGACCAATGAATGTGGGCGTACGAAAGGCCAAAATAATAATAATTATCACTATGGTAATTATAAAAAGGGAGAACAAGACAATGTTTACCATCAAATTGGTATAAAAAAAATAAATCACATTGTATGATTATACTCCATTCTTTGAAGAAAATGTGACTTGTGATAAATATTGAGAATGCATACGCATTCCTGAAAGTGAATGTGAAAATATATATGTGATAAAGATTATGCATAATAATGTACTTGTGCATGATTTGATAAATACTACAACTAACCTCTAAGGGAGGTTTGAGACAAAGAAAGATAATGAATATTATTGTGTAGTTACATGAATATAGCATTGGTCGCATACATGTGATACGCCAAATATTTTGTCAAGCCTTATGAAAGTTATTAAAAGCAAAATTAAAGTAAGAAATTATTTTGCTTATGATGATTTTGAACATGAAGGAGACATTCATTATATGGATGGCGTGACAAAAGATCTTGTAGTACAAAAGTAGTTAAGAGCTCTGAAAGAACTAATTTGTTACTACCCGGATGAATAAAATTGTTCATGATATTAATATTGTAGTAAGTCTCAAAAAAAATATTTTGATTTACAAATATCTTAGCCAAAGTGGTTGGCATATTGAGACTATAAATGAAAAAGAAGATTGAATATCTTTATATTACTATAATCATACCGGGTAAATATGAAAGGTTACATCTAGATCCTCGTATGAGAAAATGTGAACGTGAAGTTCAAGTGATAATTCATTTATAAAATATTGCGAGGCGTATTTGCTGACTCAAAACTAAATGTCATATTGAGCTGAATATGCCCCAAATAAAATAAAATTCATAATGCATAGAGTCTATGGCATGCATGAAGCATAATAGACTAATCGGTTCCAAAGATAAAACTCATTGAAGAATGAAAGGAGTAAATGTTCAAGATGGTCATAATAAAGAGGCAAGTTCTCTAGAAGAGCACCACGACATAACACTTCATAAGACCTCATGAGAGAGGCTCAGGTACCTGAAAATAATAAGATAAAGAGATCTCAATAAGGTATGACTTTATTGGGTAATAATAGAACTGATATAAAATGATCGTTGACAATATTGTTAATATAATGTAGCGCTCAATATCATTAATATTGACGAGGATCTTGAGCTCAAATCTGTCATAAAATTTGGACAGATAAATGATTGGCCAAATGAAAAATACGCAATGAAAATTGATTTCTCCTGAAAATATGAAGTTGGACGGATAGTCTCAACACCTAAAAGTATAAAGCCAGTGGAGATATAAATGTGTTCTTGTGCGGAAAAAAAAGTCAAGTCGATAAACATAATGACGACTTGTGTCACAAGAAAATTTGTAAATATCCTGGCATTGATTATACATGTTCTCATATGGTGGATGTCGCCATTTCAGGTTTTAATCTGGCAATACAAGAAAAACGTGATATGCGTATAATGGAAATCATTGAAGGATTTAAATTTTTCTAAAGCATATTAAGGTTTCCAAGAAATTTATTAAATAAATCTTCAAAAATCCTTATACGGATTGAAACAATCAGGGCGCATGTGGTATAATCGCTTGAGTGAGTACCTGTTGAAAGAATGGTACAAGAATGATTCAATTTGTCCTTGTGTTTTTATAAAAAGATCTTGTCACAACCCCAAATTCCCTCCGTAGGATGTCGTGATGGCACCTAGTCTCTAAGACTAGGTAAGCCTATCAATGCGGAATAATAATAAATATCTGAAATAAATAAACTACAATTCAAATAATTTCAACTCCTAAAACCCGGTAGAAATAAGTCACAAGCTTCTAAGAATTTATTCTCAATGTCTCTATATGTCAAGGTCTAAATAAAATATAAGGAAGCAACATAAAATGATAGAAGGGGACTCCGGAGTCTGCGAACGCTGGCAGATATACCTCGAAGTCTCCGTGCGTAAGTAATTCACTGACGTCTAGGCTGGTAAAATGTACCTGGATCTGCACAAAAAGATGTGCAGAAGCGTAGTATGAGTACACCACAGCGGTACCCAGTAAGTGCCAAGCCTAACCTCGGTAGAATAGTGACGAGGTCAGGTGAAGCCCTACTGGAATATAATAATGGCATGGTAAAATATTTATCAATGTAGAAAAATAAAATGACATTGAAAATGAATCAAATAGTATGTCACATTTAATGACATCAAATAATTACAAATAATATCTCGTGGAATCAAAACAGAATTTCCTTCAACTTTATGAAAATCACAACAATTAATCGAAAGCAACTATGGCCATAAATCAATATCAACAAGGGTACTCACGAGGTACCGCCTCGTAGTCCCAAATCATAAATAAATTCACAATATCTCATTTTCTTATATCACCGCGGGAGCCTTCACAATTTATTTTAAAAAAAATATTTTTTTCGAAATAGCATCCCGCGTTTTAGCTACCCTTATCACACCGCATGACTTCTAGTAGTTCCCCTACTAGCCACGCGTATCAAGCCACCCTTATCTCACCGTATGCGTTTCAACACCCAGACCTTATACCACCGCATGCGTATCAATATCACAATATATCACAATTTGCACCTCAAGTGCCCAATATTTCAATTTTTCCAAAAATAAATCGACAACAATATTTTTCAATAATAAAGAGCTCACGGCTCATGCCAAAATAATCCAACAATAATATTTTTTCACAATAAAGAGCTCACTGCTCCATCACAATGAGTACAAAAATATTCAGGAGTAAATAATTCAGGAAAATAATATTTCAAAATCTTTAATACGTTGCTTCAATATCAAGTTTAAAAATGTCAAATACTTCATATTAATAATATTTAATCTAAAGAAAATCAACCTTTAAATAATGCACAGAATTAAAGAAACCAAGTTTCAACTAAACAGGTCAAACAATTAGTAGGAAAAGGTCAAACAAATTTGAAGTATATATCTCATATCATTGATGAAGAATATAACAAGATAAAATAATTTAATAAATGCGCAATAGCGATCTACACAATTTAAAAATATAATCTTTCACATTTAGCCCGTGTACATACTCGTCACCTCGTGTACACGACTTTCAACACATTTCAATAATCACATTCATATTAATTCTAGGAAAAATTTCTCCCACACAAAGTTAGACAAGTCACTTACCTCGACTTGCTCCAATTTAACTAAGTATTATGCTTTTTCCTCGAATTTCTGACTCCGATCGACTTGTATCTAGTCATAATTAATTCGATACAGTCAACAAAAATTATAGTAACCAATTTCATAAGAAAATATTACGTTTTCATTAAAATCCGAAATTAGCTCAAAATTTGCCTGTGGGGCCCACATCTCGGAATCCGGCGAAACTTACAAAATCCGACAACCCATTCAATTACGAGTCCACCCATAATAATTTTACCAAAATCCGATAACAACTCGACCTCCAAATCTTAAATTTTCGTTTCTATGAGATTTTCTAAAATTTTCCAAATTTCAATCTCAAAACACTAATTAAATGGTGAAAACAATGATATATTCGTGTATATTGACCAAATCCGAGTTAGAATCACTTACCCCAATATTTTTCCTTGAAAATATATCAAATATCGCTTCTGCTCAAGCTCCAAGTTGTTAAAAATGGCGAAATGGACGAAGCCTCCCTGTTTTTATAACTTACAGATCTGTCCAGGGTGACCTCGATCATGGGGTCCGATCATGGAGTTCGATCATGGAGTCCGATCATGGGGAGTCCGATCATAGGGAGTCCGATCATGGAGTCCGATCATGGGCTGCCTCGATCATGGGCTGCCTCGATTTGTAAGGGACCTCGATTTGTTAGGGACCTCGATTTTGTAAGGGACCTCGATTGTTATGGATCTCGATTTGTAAGGGACCTCGATTTGTAAGGGACCTCGATTTGTAAGGGACCTCGATTTGTTATGGACCTCAATTTGTAAGGGACCTCGATTTTGTCAGGGACCTCGATTTGTAAGGGACCTCGATTTTGTCAGGGACCTCGATTTGTAAGGGACCTCGATTTGTCATGGACCTCGATTTGTAAGGGACCTTGATTTGTAAGGGACCTCAATTTCTTAGGGACCTCAATTTGTAAGGGACCTCGATTTGTAAGGGACCTCGATTTCTTAGGGACCTCGATTTGTGAGGGACCTCGATTTGTCATGGACCTCGATTTGTTATAGACCTCGATTTGTAAGAGACCTCGATTTGTTATGGACCTCGATTTGTTATGGACCTCGATTTGTCATGTACCTCGATTTGTTAGGGACCTTGATTTTGTCAGGGACCTCGATTTTGACAGCAGCCCGATTTTTGACAGCATTTCCAGCAGAAAAATTGCAGCAGCTAAGTCCCACTTTTGATTCGTTAACCATCCGAAACTCACCCGAGGCCCTCGGGACCTCAACCCAAAATACCAACAAATCCTAAAACATCATACGAATTTATTTGAAACCTCAAATCATATCAAACAACGCTAAAAAATCACGAATCATGCTCCAATTCAATCTTAATGAAACTTAGAATTTCCAACTTCTACATTCGATGTCGAAACCTATCAAATCAAGTCCGAATGACTTCAAATTTTGCACACAAGTCATAAATGACATAACGGAGCTGTAAAAATTTTCAGAACTGAATTCCGAGCCCGATATAAAAAAGTCAACTCCCCGGTCAAACTTCCAAACTTTAAATTCCTATTTTAGCCACTTCAAACCTAATTTTACTACGGACTTCCAAATAAAATTTCGATCACGCTCCTAAGTCCAAAATCACCATACGGAGCTGTTGGAATCATCAAAATTCTATTCCGGGGTCATTTGCACATAATTCGACATCCGTTCACTATTTAAACTTAAACTTTAAATATTTCATCAAAATTCCATATCTCGGGCTAGGGACCTCGGAATTTGATTCCGGGCATACGCCTAAGTCCTAAATAACGATACGGACCTACCAGAACTGTCAAAATACTTATCCGAGTCCGTTTGCTCAAAATATTGACCAAAGTCAATTCAATTGAGTTTTAAAGCTCTAATTCATATTTTAATCCATTTTTCACCTGAAAACTTTTCGGAAAATTTTATGGACTGCGCACACAAGTCGAGGAAGGATAAATAGTGCTTTTCGAGGTCTTAGAACACAGAATTAATTATTAAATTTAAAGATGATATTTTGGGTCATCACATTCTCCACCTCTAAAACAAACGTTCGTCCTCGAACGGAGTTAGAAAAAGTACCTAAGCTGGTGAATAAATGTGGATAACAGTTGCACATATCAGGCTCGGTCTCCCAAGTCGCCTCTTTGACCGGATGACCCGTCCACTAAACCTTCACGGAAGCAATGTTCTTTGACCTCAGCTTTTGATCCTGCCTATCCAAAATAGTCACTGGTTCCTCAACATTAGATAGATCCTTGTCCAACTGAACCGAACTGAAGTCCAACACATGAGACGGATCGCCATGATATTTCCGAAACATGGAAACATGGAATACCGGATGAACCCCAGAGAGACTAGGTGGTAGTACAAACTTGTAATCCACCTCTCCAACTCTCTCAAGAATCTCGAATGGCCCAATATACCTAGGGCTCAACTTGCCCTTATTCCCGAACTTCATCACACCCTTCATAGGCGAAACCCGGAGCAATACCCGCTCACCAACCATGAATGCAATATCACAAACCTTCCGATCCGCATAACTCTTCTGTCAAGATTGGACTGTACGAAGTCAATCCTGAATCAACTTAACCTTTTCCAGGGCATCCTGAACCAAGTCTGTACCCAAAAGTCTAGCCTCGCCTGGTTCGAACCAACCCACTGGGGACCGGCACCGCCTGCCATGCAAGGCCTTATACAGAGCCGTCTGAATCTTTGACTAGTAACTGTTGTTGTAAGCAAACTCCGTAAGTGGTAAGAACTGATCCCAAGCACCCCCAAAATCTATTACACACGCACGAAGCATATCCTCCAGTATCTGAATAGTGCGTTCGGACTGACTGTCCGTCTGAGGGTGAAATTTTATACTCAACTCCACACGAGAACCCAACTCTCGATGTACAGCCCTCTAAAACCGTAAGGTAAACTATGTACCCCGGTCAGAGATGATAGATACCGGTACACTGTGATGTCTGACAATCTCGCGAATATATACCGGAGCCAGCTGCTCTAAAGAGTATGTAGTAATCAGAGGAATAAAATTAGCTGACTTGGTCAATCTATCCACAATCACCCAAACTACATCGAACTTCCTCCGAGTCTGTGGGAGCCCAACAATGAAATCCATAGTGATCCGCCCCCATTTCCATTCTGGAATTTCCAACTTCTGAAGTAATCCCCCCGGTCGTTGATGCTCATATTTCACCTGCTGACAATTTAGGCACCGAGCTACATATTCCACTATGTCTTTCTTCATCCGCCTCCACCAATAGTTTTGTCTCAAGTCTTGCTACATCTTCGCAGCACCCGAATGTATGGAGTACCGCAAACTGTGAGCCTCTTGGAGAATCAATTCACGAAAACCATTTATATTTGGCACACATAGCCTGCCCTACATCTGTAATACATCTTCATCTCTAATAGTGACTTCCTTGGTATCGCCATGCTGAACTGTGTCCTTAAGGATAAGTAGATGGGGGTCATCATACTGACGTTCCCTGATACGATCATAAAGAGAAGACTGAGAAACCACTCAAGCCAAAACTCGACTCGGATCGAAAATATCCAATCTGACAAACTGGTTGGCCAAGGCCTGAACATCCAAGGCCAAAGGCCTCTCTACTTCCGGTAAATATGCTATGCTGCCCAAACTCTCCGCCTTACGACTCAAGGCATTGGCCACTACATTGGCCTTCCCAAGATGATAGAGAATGGTGATAGCATAATCCTTAAGCAACTCCAACCATCTCCGCTGCCGCAAATTAAGATCCTTCTGTTTAAACAAATTTTGTAAACTTCGGTGATCGGTGTAGACCTCGTAATGGACACCGTACAAATAATGCCGCCAAATCTTTAAGGCATGAACAATAGCTGCTAACTCAAGGTTGTGTACAAGATAATTCTTCTCATGCACTTTTAACTCTCTGGATGCGTAGGCAATCACCCTACCGTCTTGCATCAACACTGCGCCGAGGTCAATACGCGACGCATCACAATACACAATATAAGATCCTGAACCTGTAGGTAATACCAACATTGGGGTTGTAGTCAAAGTTGTCTTAAACTTTTGGAACCTCTCCTTACATTCCTCGGCCCATATGAACGGAGCACCCTTCTAGGTCAATCTGGTCTTAATAGTTGTTCATAATCAATTACAAAAACGTCAATTAACTTTATGTTAACAAAAATCTCGTTTTAAACCTTCACAATACTGATAACGAGATACGAGATATGAAGACCTCATAATTATTTACCCGAATTAACGAGTCACCTTTAACGTCACCTAGGAGGGAACCTACCTCGTAGGTTAAAACTCAATAATTACAACACAAAATTGGCAAGTATGCACCGAGAATTTCATATAGAATTTTCAAATAAGCCTAACAGGCATGACTCCCTATTAGTACTATAGTACAAGATAAAATTCACAAGGGAGAACTTAAACACAAGAATTTTCCTCACAAGGATCTCGTCCTTATATAACTTCCACCGCAGCTCGTAGCCCGATTTAAACATATCAGTTTATATTAAAATGCGAGGATCTCGTCCTCGGTTCTGAATCACAAGTAATATGCACATTGTGCCAATTGAAAATTTCCATTTTCTCCTTTTAAATAATTTCGGTTACACCAAATCACAACACATAATGAACCCCATACCGGTAAGGCATATAATTCACAATTTGTAATTAATTATCCGTAAATTACATAAAAACTTACCGAAATGAGTAACAGAAAACCACATTTAGCCTCACAGGTCTTATTAGTGACCAACATGGAATGATAGGCGTAGTTATCTCCATGGAATCTCCCAACAAGAGTAAACACATAAGTAGATTGTAGAATTATGAAACTCACTCATAAGTGGAGCACAATAGGAGGACTCGTCTCGATACTCAGAACCGAATCAAGTTAAGGAATTTATTCCTTTATATTGTATCAAGGTCGTACATGTAACGACACCAAATGATTTAGCGACCTCCGCCATACCATAAAACAAATATATCAATGGTTGGGTCTCCACCTCTAGGACACCTTCTACCCGTCTGTCCTCCACCCCTAACTGGTCGTGTGGGTAGTGTAGTAACTGCAATGGGGCACATAGCCTGAGTGCTTTGATGAAATAAGTCTCTCCCAAGTTTTTGACAATTTTTCTCATGATGTGCCTAGTATCACCGTATTCATAACAACCCCTTTGCAGGTTTGGATGCTCATATTGAGTCTGTGCAAGATAACTGGAATAACCATTGTAGGAACTCATGTCGGTGGTGCATTAAAAGAACTTACTGGAGCACCCCGAGTAATCTGATGTGCGGACTGGGCTGGCCGACTGCCTGAGCCCCCTCCATAATGATTTATACTTGCAGAGTAGAATCCACTTAATCCCCTAGAACCTCGAGACGTCTTGGTCTCCTTAGTTTCCTTTTTTTTTTTGTTTTTTTTTCCTCACCCCGAACACATTCTAATATCTTGGTAATTTGTACAACTAGCAGCAATGAAGTATCAGCTTATAGCTTCCGAGTCATACAAAATTTTACGATCATAATTGAGTCCTTTAATGAGTCTGTAAACTCGCCCTCTGGCTGTAGGAAGCAAAGTAGGAGTATGACGGGATAACTTATTGAACTTGATGGCATTTACTGACACCGTCAATGGTGACCTGGCGCAACCGTTCAAACCCTATGCGCCATGCATTACGGAGAGTCTGGGAAATAAACTCTTTAAAAAGCATTTCTGAGAACTGAGCCAAGTGGGCGGTGTTGCATTGGTTGGTCTGCCCTCTTCATAGGCTTGCCACGAACACCGGTGGAGAATTATCTCTCCCAAGGAAAATTTCTTCTTTTGTTATGTTGACTCAACACTGTTGAGCTGACCCATTTCTTAACATACTCTTTGATCACAAAGATCACAAAAGTAGAGCTCCATACAAACAAATCTTGGCACGAACCACATAGTCCAGAATCTCGTCAACAACTGTACTTCCTCCAAAGCACCCCCAAATCCGCAACAATGAATTCCACGCTGAGTAGACCTTCTACAAATTTAGAGTTGTTTCTATAACTCCTTTGATATTGAAGTATAGGATTATTAAGGAGGCGTACATACCGCAAGTCCCAACCTTATCCTCTACGAAATCTCAGGCCTTAAACATGTGTAAATTTTAGGGAACCTTTCAGTACCACATATATACATTTCAGGCCCAAAACCGATATAATACATGACCCCACAATCCACCTATTGATAGTGGACGGTGTGAAGTCATAGGTCACAACATCCGATGATCCACAATAATAACCTTCACAGCTCGTATAAATCAACCAGACGCCAATGTCCGTTGCACCCCGCACATGATTCACTAGGTGATCTCTCAATACGCCCACATCTTCAGTCGCAACCACACGTTAAGGCAATGTTTGAGCATTTCTGGCTCCCTCGTAGTCCATCTGCGGCATCACGAACCGTCGACGCACAACTGATATTGAGTGCGCAATGTCATACACGAGTAGATACAAAGGAATATAAGATATATGTTTCAAGCTAAATCAATGTCGCACGATAAGGAATCAAAGAAATGAATATTTCCTAACAGTTCCATAGCCTCTCGAAGATAAGTGCAGATGTCTCCGTACCGATCCACAAGACTCTACTAAACCTGCTTGTGACTCATAATACCTATGAACCTAGTGCTCTGATACCAACTTGTCACAACCCCAAATTCCCTCCGTAGGATGTCGTGATGGCACCTAGTCTCTAAGACTAGGTAAGCCTATCAATGCGAAATAATAATAAATATCTGAAATAAATAAACTACAATTCAAACAATTTCAACTCCTAAAACCCGGTAGAAATAAGTCACAAGCTTCTAAGAATTTATTCTCAATGTCTCTATATGTCAAGGTCTAAATAAAATATAAGGAAGCAACATAAAATAATAGAAGGGGACTCCGGAGTCTGCGGACGCTGGCAGATATACCTCGAAGTCTCCATGCGCAAGTAACTCACTGACGTCTAGGCTGGTAAAATGTACCTGGATCTGCATAAAAAGATGTGCAGAAGCGTAGTATGAGTACACCACAGTGGTACCCAGTAAGTGCCAAGCCTAACCTCGGTAGAGTAGTGACGAGGTCAGGTGAGGCCCTACTGGAATATAATAATGGCATGGTAAAATATTTATCAATGTAGTAAAATAAAATGACATTGGAAATGAATCAAATAGTATGTCACATTTAATGACATCAAATAATTACAAATAATATCTCGTGGAATCAAAACAGAATTTCCTTCAACTTTATGAAAATCACAACAATTAATCGAAAGCAACTATGGCCATAAATCAATATCAACAAGGGCACTCACGAGGTACCGCCTCGTAGTCCCAAATCATAAATAAATTCACAATATCTCATTTCCTTATATCACCGCGGGAGCCTTCACAATTTATTTTAAAAAAAATATTTTTCCCGAAATAGCATCCCGCGTTTTAGCCACCCTTATCATACCGATGACTTCTAGTAGTTCCCCTACTAGCCACGCGTATCAAGCCACCCTTATCTCACCGCATGCGTTTCAACACCCAGACCTTATACCACCGCATGCGTATCAATATCACAATATATCACAATTTGCACCTCAAGTGCCCAATATTTCAATTTTTCCAAAAATAAATCGACAACAATATTTTTCAATAATAAAGAGCTCACGGCTCATGCCAAAATAATCCAACAATAATATTTTTCCACAATAAAGAGCTCACTGCTCCATCACAATGAGTACAAAAATATTCAGGAGTAAATAATTCAGGAAAATAATATTTCAAAATCTTTAATACGTTGCTTCAATATCAAGTTTAAAAATGTCAAATACTTCATATTAATAATATTTAATCTAAAGAAAATCAACCTTCAAATAATGCACAGATTTAAAGAAACCAAGTTTCAACTAAACAGGTCAAACAATTAGTAGGAAAAGGTCAAACAAATTTGAAGTATATATATCATATCATTGATGAAGAATATAACAAGATAAAATAATTTAATAAATGCGCAATAGCGATCTACACAATTTAAAAATATAATCTTTCACATTTAGCCCGTGTACACACTCGTCACCTCATGTACACGACTTTCAACACATTTTAATAATCACATTCATATTAATTCTAGGGGAAATTTCCCCCACACAAAGTTAGACAAGTCACTTACCTCGACTTGCTCCAATTTAACTAAGTATTATGCTTTTTCCTCGAATTTCTGGCTCCGATCGACTTGTATCTAGTCATAATTAATTCGATACAGTCAACAAAAATTATAGTAACCAATTTCATAAGAAAATATTACGTTTTCATTAAAATCCGAAATTAGCTCAAAATTTGCCTGTGGGGCCCACATCTCGGAATCCGGCGAAACTTACAAAATCCGATAACCCATTCAATTACGAGTCCACCCATACCAATTTTACCAAAATCCGATAACAACTCGACCTCCAAATCTTAAATTTTCGTTTCTATGAGATTTTCTAAAATTTTCCAAATTTCAATCTCAAAACACTAATTAAATGGTGAAAATAATGATATATTCGTGTATATTGACCAAATCCGAGTTAGAATCACTTACCCCAATGTTTTTTCTTGAAAATATATCAAATATCGCTTCTGCTCAAGCTCCAAGTTGTTAAAAATGGCGAAATGGATGAAGCCTCCCTGTTTTTATAACTTACAGATCTGTCCAGGGTGACCTCGATCATGGGGTCCGATCATGGAGTCCGATCATGGGGAGTCCGATCATAGGGAGTCCGATCATGGAGTCCGATCATGGGCTGCCTCGATTTGTAAGGGACCTCGATTTGTTAGGGACCTCGATTTTGTAAGGGACCTCGATTGTTATGGATCTCGATTTGTAAGGACCTCGATTTGTTATGGACCTCGATTTGTAAGGGACCTCGATTTGTTATGGACCTCAATTTGTAAGGGACCTCGATTTTGTCAGGGACCTCGATTTGTAAGGGACCTCGATTTTGTCAGGGACCTCGATTTGTAAGGGACCTCGATTTGTCATGGACCTCGATTTGTAAGGGACCTTGATTTGTAAGGGACCTCAATTTCTTAGGGACCTCGATTTGTAAGGGACCTCGATTTCTTAGGGACCTCGATTTGTGAGGGACCTCGATTTGTCATGGACCTCGATTTGTTATAGACCTCGATTTGTAAGAGATCTCGATTTGTTATGGACCTCGATTTGTTATGGACCTCGATTTGTCATGTACCTCGATTTGTTAGGGACCTCGATTTTGTCAGGGACCTCGATTTTGTCAGGGACCTCGATTTTGACAGGGACCTCGATTTTGACAGGGACCTCGATTTTGATAGGGACCTTGATTTTGAGCAGCCCGATTTTTGACATAACGGAGCTGTAAAAATTTTTATAATTGAATTCCGAGCCCGATATTAAAAAGTCAACTCCCCGGTCAAACTTCCAAACTTTAAATTCCTATTTTAGCCATTTCAAATCTAATTTTACTACGGACTTTCAAATAAAATTCCGATCACGCTCCTAAGTCCAAAATCACCATACGGAGCTGTTGGAATCATCAAAATTCTATTCCGGGGTCATTTGTACATAATTCGACATCCGTTCACTATTTAAACTTAAACTTTAAATTTTTCATCAAAATTCCATATCTCGGGCTAGGGACCTCGGAATTTGATTCCGGGCATACGCCTAAGTCCCAAATAACGATACGGACCTACCGAAACTGTTAAAATACTTATCCGAGTCCGTTTGCTCAAAATATTGACCAAAGTCAATTCAGTTGAGTTTTAAAGCTCTAATTCACATTTTAATCCATTTTTCACCTGAAAACTTTTCGGAAAATTTTATGGACTGTGCACGCAAGTCGAAGAAGGATAAATAGTAATTTTTGAGGTCTTAGAACACAGAATTAATTATTAAATTTAAAGATGACATTTTGGGTCATCACAGATCTGGATCTAAATTTGTTATAATCACCGTGTATGTTGATGATTTAAATATCATTGGAACTCCTAGGGAGCTTCCTAAAGCAGTAGACTATTTAAAGAAAGAATTTGAAATGAAAGATCTTGGAAAGACAAAATTTTGTCTTGGTCTACAAATTGAGTATATGAAAGATGGAATTTTTGTCCATCAATCAACATACACTAAAATGATTTTAAAGCGATTATATATGGATAAAGCACATTCATTCCGACTTCATGAAAATAATGAAGAGCTTCTTGGTCCCGAAGTACCATATCTTAGTGCAATTGGTGCACTAATGTATCTTTCTAACATTACAAGGTATGTCATAACTTTTTCAGTGAATATCTTAATAAGATATAACTCTGCTCCTACAAGGAGACATTGGAATGGAATCAAACACATATTGCGGTATCTAAAAGGGACTACCGATATGGGATTATTTTATGGCAATGATTGCGGTCCTGATCTTGTTGGTTATGTCGATGCTGGGTATTTATATGACCCACATAAGGCTCGATCTCAAACAGGCTATGTGTTTACATATGGAGGCGCTGCCATATCTTGGCGATCGACTAAGCAATCAATCGTGGCTACTTCATCTAATCATGCTTAGATAATTGCTATTCATGAAGCAAGTCGAGAATGTGTATGGTTGAGGTATATAATACACCTTATTCGAGACAAATGTGGTTTGAAGTATGACAAACTACCCACAATTTTATATGAAGACAATGCAACATGCATAGCCCAGTTGAAGGGAGGATTCATAAAGGGGACATGACAAAACAAATTTCACCAAAGCTATTTTTCACACATGATCGTCAAAAGAATGGTGATATCAATGTGCAACAGATCCGTTCAAGTGATAATATGGGCTGATCTGTTCACCAAATCTCTACCGACGTCAACCTTCAAGAAACTAGTGTACAAGATTGGGATGCGAAGGCTCAAGGATGTGAATTGATGCTCCCATCAGGGGGAGTTAATACGCATTGTACTATTTTTCCCTTACAAGGTTTTGCCCCACTGGGTTTTCCTTGCAAGGTTTTTAACGAGGCAATCAAAAGGCGTATTTCTAAACATGTGTACTCTTTTTCCTTCACTAGGATTTTTTCCCATAAGGTTTTTTCCTAATAAGATTTTAACGAGACACATTATCTATGGACATCCAAGTGATTTACTGTTATAAGAAAAATTAAATTATGGTGGATGTCTACTCTTCCTCCATGATCTTCTCAAATGCTTAATGACATATTCAATAACATATTTTCTATGCTTAATGACATATTCAATGACATATTTTTCTTCACTTTTCATGTCTATATAAAAGTCTTGTAATAGATAAGAAAATACACACAATTGAATAAGAAAATCTCTTCCTTCTCTCTATCTCAATTTCTTGTTCATGTTTTACTAAATTATTTTTATTTTATAACATTTATCAAATACTTGTATTTTTAGAGTCGCTACTTTTATTTTTTTTAGCTATATAATAATAATAAGTGAAGCTTTGTTGGACGACCAAGGGTAAAATCGTCATTTCACACGTGAAAGACAACTCTCCCATTTCTACGATAATTTACATGTATCTCCCTGTTAAACAACTATGAAGGCTAAAAGCAACAGATTTATGTGAAGATCTGGGTCTCAATCTCCAACCACCGCGAAATCTGAGCCCTTTAAATTTTTATGTGTGAAACTGCGTGCCTTTATTTCTTTTGCAAAATATCTGATACAAACTCTAGAATCTCGGTAGCTTTCTGAAGGACTACTCTCTTAATAGATCCATTCATCTTCTCAGCAATTTTAGGTAAACCCTCAATTTTTGATTTTATCTTCTTCTACTTCTTTTCAAATTTTGTCGATTTCATGCTGCAAATTATTGTTGTTATTATTCATTTTAACTTTCTCTTCTATGTGCTTGTTCATTCCATAATCTAAAGAGAAGAGAATCAGTGAAAGTATTATATCTTATGGTCAAAATAAAGTACCCTGGAATTAAGGTCTGCCCTTAACTTAAGTTATGCAGCTATCTTTTATTCTCACTCTAGGAGCACATGTTTTCCATTAGAAGACTAATTTAACGATAAAATTGAACACAGATTTTTCAATGAACGATCGCTTTATGCTTTACTCTTCGGTCTTTGAATTGAATTTGTGACCAAAGGAATGTTCTTTTTTTAGAATGCCTATTTAAACAAAAGGATTCATAAGTGATGATACATGGCATTGCTGAATTTCTTTTTATCCATTTTGTTGGAATATGATGGTCACACATTTCTGAATGCCTGAACAGGTTCGCCAAAGTGAAAATTGCTAAAGGGGGGAAATGAACACTTTTTTCTCTGTAACATGTAATTTTCTCCCTTTGTTTCTATTTTCTTTAACAAAAATTGGTTACTACAACCAACATATCAACAACAACAACAACAACCCAGTATAATTTCACTAGTGGGTCTGGGGAGGGTAGTGTGTACGCAGACCTTACCCCTACCATGAGGTAGAGAGGCTGTTTCCAATAGACCCTCGGCATCCTTCCCTCCAAAAACTCTCCACCTTGCTCTTGGGTGACTCGAACTCACAACCTCTTGGTTGAAAGTAGAGGTTGCTTGCCATCAGAGCAACCCCTCTTGTCTAACTTAACTAGAACAAAAAGATTAGAAAAAATAATCTTTGCTCACTGCAGCCAAATGTAAAAGCTTTTAAGACCTTAGCTTTAACTTTTTCGTACTCTTATATAGTATTCTCCTATTGTTGTTTCTTTAGGTTTCAACCTCTGAAATTGTGGATACATACATCAGCAACCTATGTATATGACGCAAGTTATCCCTGTTATGTTCTATTTCTGATATGCTCTCAAACTCTCAAACATCATTGAGTATGAACACAAGTACTATATACATCATATGACACCACAATTGACAACTAATACTTTATCTATAAGCTACAGATTCACTTTCACCGCAACATTCCAGTAAAATTACATTTTCCGATCTACGAAAGATAACAAAATTAATTTCTTTTAAGGTAAGATACCCAAAATGATCGTCATTTACTATTTTTAACCTTGTTGCTGAAAGATAACAGAACAAATAGGAAACAGTTCTTTGCGCCTATCGAGAAAATACCTTGCTTACTACTAGCCTTACTTTTGAGTGTAAACATGACGCAGAAAGGCTTTTTCTGAACTTCCACATTTGGTAAAGATAGTTAGAATCTTTAAATATAATGTTAATTATTGTGCTATGATCTTAATAGAAACTTCTGTCCTCTGTCTGAGAACTATACAGAAATGAATTTCAGAATTCAAAATCGAGATAGCTTTTTCCTTTTAATCTTACTTATGCATTATACTGGATTCAAGTCTTGGAATTGTTTTCTTCAAAAGATGAACTAATATCCTTTCTTTGTTTCACTTTCAAAACTGATCAAACGGATAGGCCTAGGAAGCTAAATAAACCAAAAAAATAATCAGGATAGGAAAAGTAGTACATTATGTGACAATTAGTGGTTTCTAAAAATGTGTTTGTTTAAGTTTCCTCAAGAAATTTTTGCAAAAAGTTTTTATTTTTTAAAGCTATTTGTTGAAGAAGTGGTTTAAGTGTGTTTTTCTAAGAAGTGACATTCTTTCACTCCCAAAACATTTGCAAATTCTCAGAGTTCTCCTCCACTTACAAAATACTCACAAATTATCCTGGTTTTCTTTTTCTGCTGATACACGAGCTAATTATATGTGGCGCTTAAGTATTGTGTCACATATTTTACGTTTATTTTTTTCAGCAGCAACCAACAGTTAATTTAACAAACAAGAAGAAGAAAGTTAGGCAAACAAAATTATATTATTCAGACGCCAAGAACAAACACAGGGTTTGAACAGAAGTAGGAAACTCAACTTGCTTATATAGAGAGGAACACAGAAACACAGTTCTGATCCTTTATTTAAAAATAAAAATAAAACGATCACCGAGATGAAAAAAGCACTCAATGGTTTAGATTTCAATGGAGTCCACCAGTAAAGCGATGATGTGAGGTTTTAGAACCTTTTCTGGATGAGTGTATCCATCTTGATTCTGCTTGTAAGTGACATCTATAATACGAGCGAGATTGAGAATACGAGTGAGAATTTCTGTAGAAACAGGAGTTGGTCGAAGAATTCCTTCATTCACATCCTTCCATGCTATCTCAGCCATTTCTTGGAATTTTTCCATTGCTACTTCTGTTGATACGCCATAATCCCTCATATAACACTCAATTCCTGTTGCAATTTGGCCCCTACCCTTCTCAACCTAAAATAGCAATTACAATTATATATATTTTTAACCGCAACAATCATATAAGATGCTTTAATTTAATGTAATGCGATCGATGTGTACCTCATATGTGGCAATGTCATCTACAACTCGACATAATGTTACATTGGCTTCCAAAATTTTAGGGTTGGTAGCCAACCACTCAAAATCTTCCCTGGCAGCTGATTTCATTCCCAAGTAGGATGTTGTAGTTAGCAAGTAATATGTGCTAGTAGCTAATGCATTGTTAAGATACTCAGAAACAGGTGGCATATATCCCTCAATGAACCACTTTGCTTCGACAAAATAATTTCTCACAATTTCCTTCATCTATTTAACACAAACAAAAATTAATCAATATAATATTCCAACAATAAATCTGATTATAAAGAAAAATAAGATAGATATAAAACGTTATATATAAATCAGTGAGTCATACTCTTTCTTTCGCATAGTGGACAACATAGGATCTGCCATCCGTTGACAATTCCTTTTCATAATCTTCATAAAGGTCTATAAGAGCCTTAAAACTGATTTTCATGTAGTCTGGGAGTCGATCAATTTGACTAATATCCCACCTAATACATAAAAAAATTTAACATATAGTAAGTTTCCCATTTAAGAAACCATCTAATAAATTCATAAACTGTGGAAACACGAGTTTATACCTCTGTATGGCATCAGTGTAGACCTCAAGTTCTTTTACAATGCCATAAGCATCGAATGTGTCATCTACTATCGAAATCATTGCTATAGTCTTAGCAAGCATGACACGAGCCTGAGAATATTGAGGTTCAGCATACACCCCCATCGTCCAAAAGTAGCATTCAACAGCTCTATCCCTAGCATATGGAAGTGTTGTCACAAAATCCAAATCTTTCCACCACCTACAAAATAACCTTAGAATATGAGAAATTATTATGAACAAATAATTTATATGTTTTTTTACGTAAAACATATCATTGTACCTTGATACTTGGCTGAGTTCTTGTTTATGCAAAATCTGAAGTAAGTTGTAATCTAATTTAGCAAATCGAAGTAGCACATCATTTTTCAGTTCCTCCTCTTCGTAGATAGAGATGAAGTAACGCGTCTCCACTCTTGGAATGCTTTTATGCAGAGATTGGTCAAGGGCATGCGTCACTTGCTTACTCAGAGGTGACTTCAAAGGTGGAGCTACAAATTCAAGATGAGCAGTGGCAAAAGCAAGTGCCTCTTCCAAAATATCCTCTCCATGAGTCCTTACATGTGAAGCTTCGTATAAGCTCAATAGACCCTTTGCATCATTACTAAGACTAAGAGACTCCTTGAATTTTCCGTTTGCGTCTTGGAATCTGCTGAAAATTTCTGGATCATGAATAAAAACAAAAGATTAGTTTTCATGCAGCAAAAGTTGAAAAATTGGTGTAAGAATATATAATGGACCTACTTGGGGAGATATTGTAACCATGTTGTCTCAACATTCGAAATTGAAGGGCACAAGTGTACAAATCATTGTACTCATGACCTTCAAAGTTTGGATCTTCTTTATAAATCTCATCCAACATGTCTTCTATTTGTTTCTCAAAATGATAAGCTAAGCCAAGGCGCTCAACAGTGTCTATCAGATTCAGCTTTTCAGCCAATGATCTTTCACAAGCTGCTCCCAACATACTCCTTGTTTCCTCCTTCAATGTTTCAATCTCTTGACCATATTTTTCTGCCACCTGTGAATGTATTTATTAAGTTCATGTAACTTCAACTTAAAATGACTATGCATAATATATAAATACCTGATTGTCAACAGAGAATGAATGGAAACTGTCACCCCAAAGACTTGGAGAGAAATTGGCAACTGGACGAACAATCTTCTCATCGTTGTTAATGAGGGCAGCTTGGGCCATTTCTAGAAAACTGGATATAAGCTAGTGGAAATTAAAAGCAAGTTAAAGAGGTTTTTTTTTTTTCCTTTGTTTTGCTTTTATCTTTTATTTCTTGGTGCAGAGAACTGAACAAGCTAAGTGATGATCGAAATGGAAAAGAATGTATGGGTATTTATAGCTATGATGAGAGTCTTTCTCAGTAGTATGCAAACAACCTTAACTAATTATTTCTCTTTTGAAATTCTTGTTGCAACAGGTTGCCTTACTTGACTATAAAGCACTTGTAAACTTTTTTACTAGTCATGGGAGAGTAAATAATACAGTATTTTTTTTTAAAATTAAATCCATCCACCGGGGCTTTCACCTGCCGAGGTGGTGGTGGGGGGTTTGGCAAAGACCCCCGATCTTGTATATTGATATCACTCAAATAATATACCGAGGGACATAACAATCAAACAGGGTATATGCGAAAAATTTTGTAAGCGATGTCAAAATTTATAGAAGAACTGGAATAATAATTTTAATTATCATACTTTTGGATGAAAAATAACCTTACTTGACTTAATTAATTATTTCTCTTTTGAAATTCTTGTTGCAGTTGTTGCCTTACTTGACTATAAAGCACTTGTAAACTTCTTTTTTACTAGTCATGGGAGAGTAAATAATATTTCTTTTAAAATTAAATCCATCCACCGGGGCTTTCACCTGCCGAGGTGGTGGTGGGGGGTTTGGCAAAGACCCGTATATTGATATCACTCAAATAATATACCGAGGGACATAACAATCAAATAGGGTATATGCGAAAATTTTTTTAAACGGTGTCAAAATTTATAGAAGAACTGGAATAATAATTTTAATTATCATACTTTTGGACGAAAAATAACCTTGCTTGACTTAATTAATTATTTCTTTTGAAATTCTTGTTGCAGCTGTTGCCTTACTTGACTGTAAAGCACTTGTAAACTTCTTTTTTACTAGTCATGGGAGAGTAAATAATATTTGTTTATAAAAATTAAATCCATCCACCGGAGCTTTCACCTCCCGAGGTGGTAGGGTATTTGGCAAAAACCTCCTATCTTGTCAGAAACAGTTCCAGGATTTAGAGGCTACGGGTACCAAAAATTTTGAACGTAGTCATATTATAATTTACATTATCTAATAGGTTATAAATTTAATCGATTTGGTCTATTTGGGTTTCGTTCGGGTTATTCGTCTTTGGAGTTAATATAAACAAATAGATCGAGCAAAAAGATTACGTAATAATTATGATAACTTGGGAAAAAAATATAAAAATTCAACTGGATTATGCATTTTGTACAAGAAAAATGACTCGTTATCACTTTATATTTAGATACTTAAGGCAAAAACTTATACTAAGCACTCTAAATATTAAGTAAGTTTATGGATATTTTTCAATTTATATTTTTCATAAAAATTAACTCACTCGATATTATATACAATTGTCCTACTTTAGAGCAATCTGACAAAAATATAAACTTTCATCATTGATTAAAACAAAAACTTATTCAAGAATTCTTTTTTTAGTTTCTACAAATAAATTTTCAGAGTTGTGGTCCCGTAGAAAATAATTAATTTTTCTTTATCAAAGATCCCCCTGTAATTGTCTTAAATGCACCAAACAAAAGCTTTTAAAAAAGTGAGCTTAGATTCGAACCCCAACCATTTGGGTGAAAGTGGCGCTGTCTTGCCAGTGGTACCTTGAGCCTTTTTGTTACTGAGGGTGCCACTTAAAGTATTTGTATACATTCCTTCTATATATACATGAATGTATACATACTATTGCATAGATTCGGCCAAAGCTTGCGGGTGGCGTATACCACCCCGTCCCTTATACGTAAATCCGCCCTTGATCTTGTATATTGATATCACTCAAATAATACACCGGGGGACATAAAACCTAAACCTCCAAAAGAAAATAGCTACTATAGAGTACCTAAGATCAATAACATGGTGAAAGCACAATCAGACAGGGGAATACGCAGGGAATTTTGTAAGCGGTGCCAAAGTTTAAAGTTTATGGAAGAACTCGAATAATAACTTTAATTATCATACTTTTGGACTAAAAATAACTCTAGTCTATTGATTTTGTTGTGTCTTAAGTTAGAAAAAGTCTTGAGTTCAATTCTACTTAATCATAATTTTTAACCACAACGACTCTCTCAAATATTTGCAAAAAACATTACTAGTTAAGGTTTGAACATCTAACCTCTTAGAGCAAAATCAAGCACATAACCAACACACCAAAACACAATTTATGTCAAATGGTATCATTGTTTCCTACTTATCTGTTTTCTCACAATATTAATACATATATTTAGTAAAAGATTTTCACGAAGCGGTGTCGCGTGACACCGCTTCATTAAGCGTGCATCCGCCCCTACTATCAAAGGTACATGTTATACAATACCTTTGATTAAGTTATATACACTATCAGTGTAAACAAACAGTTATACTATTGGTTCAATTTATTACTCTATTTTTCATGTCGATGAGGCTTGTTATAAAAAGTTATTAATCAAATTAATATGATGGTGTCAAAAAACTTATAAGCTCATAATATAAATGCAACGTGCCCTATTCCTTTTTTATCCCTATTGCCGCTTTCTTTCTTTCAGTGGCGTCTGTCTTGGTCCAATGCTTCCTTAATTAGCCAACTTTTCCACTTTCAACTTAAAAAGAAACTTAGTACTATGAAATTGATGTGTGCACTATTTTGTTCTCTAACTTCTTGCTTGTATAGCATGTGGATTTGAACTGTCGATAACCAGTCTACTTTGATGGCTGGAAACAAGTCTGCTTGATATAGATCGATCTTGCGGGTATCTTTATTAGCTCTTATTTGTGGTGCATAATTCCTTGGAATGTAGGTAATGATTATGACCCATTCAATATAAAGGAGAAGAAATAGTCTGTATTTTCCGTTTGGGATTAATTTTCGGAAAAAAATCGTCGTATATTCCTCCAATTCTTTATAGAAGATATTCGGTCAGTTAGAATAGAAGTTAAAGAGGTATTTATGCTAGTCGTGTTCTTTATATAGACATCCGAGGCCAGAGGTCCACTCCCTTGACTCGTACTAATGAGAATTTGATCCCACGAGAAATTGAACAAAAGGGTGCTGAATAAGCCTATTTCTTGCGTGTACCAATTGAAGTATTTTGAGAAATTGAGATATCAGTATCAGGAGACTCTCTCTCTCTCTCTCTCTCTCTCTCATATATATATATATATATATATATATATATATATATATATATATATATATATATATATATATATTATATTACAAGCACGAAAATCTTTAGCGAAATGTCTTTCGCCTTTTTTATCCTTTTAAAATAGAGTTCACATTGGATAAAATAGTCATTTGATTATTTTCTTAATATTTGAAAATAGTCATTTAATTATGAGGTCTTTGAAATTAATAAGATTTTATATGTTAAATTTTCCTTTATTTGCACTATGTGATATAACATATTTGTAAAGAGAAGTAACACTAAAAAAAATCAAAGTAGAAACTTTCGAACCTAGAATTCCTTTAAGTTTTGGCGTCTTTGTTCTTTATTATAAATTCTAAGAAATTAATTCTAGCAATACAAATAACTCCACCCTATTATTCCATAAAAACTAATATGCAAGGAACGTAATCACTTGTCTTTGACTGTGCTTATGTGTATAGTTTTAAATTTTATTTTCATATCAGAAACATGTGGTTTGATTGACTACACAAATTATGAAGACATAAAGTTTGTTGTTTCTAATTCGACTACAACCATCGGCCAGTTCTTCGACTACCACCATCGGCCCCACCGTCTCCGTCGACGATACCAGGTTCTACGTTCCTGTCTCATTACACTTTGTCGTAGATACACTTTGTTTAAATTTGTTTCATTGTTCGTAGTGTGTTCTATAATAGTATTGTGTTATAGCCGTGGTTTATTTGCTCAGATCATTTAATTGTTTAACTCACCTGTACTGTTTAGATCCTTTGTATTTGCTCTCGGCCCTATTAGCACTGTCTAGGGTATTTAGTTGCACATATCTTGCTGATCTTGTGTCTTTAATTTATAATTAGTTAAATTATTGTCGTCTTAGTCCATATTTGTTTATTCACCGTATTAGTGTGCCTGTAGTTGCAACTTGTCTTCTTCTAGTTTTTGGGTTGTTGCCTTGTGTGTCTTAGTGATTCCCTTTAGTCTGCCGTAGGTATAGTGGCTGTGGTCTGGGATGGTCGAGTGAGGTCATGTCCTCGGGGGGAGCGGGAGGTAGGGCAAGTGTTGGGGGGCGGGTCGGGAGGCTAGGGAGGTAAAAGGAACAAGGGTGTCCACTGGTTGAGAATTGGGTCATGGAATGTAGGTACATTGACGGGTAACTCTATAGAGTTGGCAAAGATCCTCCAGAAGAGGAGGGTCAATATAGCGTGCGTCCAAGAGACAAGGTGGGTAGGGTCGAGGGCGAGGGACACAAACGGGTATAAACTTTCGTACTCAGGATTCCAGAAGGGTAAGAATGGAGTAGGTATCTTGGTGGATAGGGAACTTAGAGAGTCTGTGGTTGAGGTTAGACGAGTGAATGATAGATTGATGATTATTAAGTTGGTGGTTAGAGAGTGCACTCTAAATGCCGTTAGTGCCTATGCGCCGCATACGAGCCTAGACGAGGAGGTTAAACGGCGCTTCTGGGAGGGTTTAGATGATATTGTGCGCCAGATTCCTCCTGCTGAGAAGCTATTCATAGGAGGGGATTTCAATGGTCATATTGGGTCGACTACAGGTGGTTATGGCGAGGTGCATGGAGGCTTCGATTTTGGGGAGAGGAACAGAGGAGGTACCTCGTTGTTGGACTTCGCTAAGGCTTTTGGGTTGGTGATTGCGAACTCTACCTTTCCGAAGAGGGAGGAGCTTTTGGTTACTTTTCAAAATGCGGTGGCGAAGACTCAGATTGACTATCTCCTCCTCAGGAGGTGTGACAGAGTGTTGTGCAAAGATTGCAAGATGATTCCAGGTGAGATACTCGCGACACAACATGTGCTCTTGGTGATGGACGTTGGTATTATGTTGAAGAGGAGGAAAAGGCCTGCTTGAGGAAGACCGAGAATCAGATGGGGAGCCTTAACTAAGAATAAAGCCCAAGAGTTAAAGGGGAGATTGTTGGCTATGAGAGATTGGAGGAGCAGTGGTGACGCGAGCACTATATGGTCAACGACAACAGACTGTATAAGAGAGGCTGCGAGAGAGGTGTTAGGGGTCTCGACCGGCGTCGCTGGCGAGCACAAAGGAGACTGGTGGTGGAATGAAGTGGTCCAGGATAAAGTGAAAGCCAAGAAAGCAGCGTATCAGAAGTTAGTGGGGAGCATAGGTAAGGAGGAGAGGCGTGCGTGCATGGAGAGGTATAAGGTAGGTAGGAAGCTAAGCTGGCGGTCACAGAGGCTAAGACTACAATTTATTGTCGTATGTACAAGAAAATGGGGGGAAAAAGGCGAGTAGAAGAAGCTATTCCGGCTGGCCAAGTTGAGAGAGAGAAAGGCTCAGGATTTGGACCAAGTGAGTTGCATCAAGGATGACGATGGTAGAGTATTGATGGAAGATTCTTAAATTAAGAAGAGATGATAGACTTACTTTCATAAACTTCTGAATGAAGAAAGAGATCGGGATATTGTGCTAGGTGAATTGGAACATTCCGAGAGTCACCGTGACTTTGGGTACTGCAGGCGCATCAAGGTTGAGGAGGTCATGGGAGCTATGAGTAAGATGAGTAGGGGTAGAGCGACAGGGCCTGACGAGATTCTGGTGGAAATTTGGAAGTGTTTGGGGAAAGCAGGTTTGGAGTGGTTGACCGGGTTGTTCAATATTAATTTTAAGGCGAAGAGGATGCCAAATGAGTAGAGGTGGAGTACGGTGGTTCCATTGTATAAGAACAAAGGTGATATTCAGAGTTGTAACAATTATATGTGTATCAAATTACTGAGTCATACCATGAAAGTGTGGGAGAGGGTGGTTGAAGCGAGGGTGAGGATGTCAGTGTCTGTTTTCGACAACCAGTTCGGGTTCATGCCGGGTCGTTCTACAACAGAATCTATACACCTTGTTAGGCAGTTGGCAGAACAGTACAGAGATAGGAATAAGGACCTGCACATGGTTTTTATTGACCTAAAGAAAGCATATGACAAGGTTCCTAGAGAAGTTCTCTGGAGATGCTTGGAGGCAAAAGATGTGTCGGTTCCTTCCATTATGGTGATTAAGGACATGTATGATGGGGCTAAGACACAAGTAAGGACAGTAGGAGGCGACTCTGAGCATTTCCGGTTGTTATGGGGCTACACCAAGGCTCTGCGCTCAGTCCGTTCCTATTCGCCATGGTGTTGGATGCGTTAACACACCATATTCAAGGGGAGGTGCCATGGTGCATGCTATTCGCCAATGACATAGTTCTGATTGATGAAATGCGAGCTGGTGTTAACGAGAGGCTCGAGGTTTGGAGACATGCTCTTGAGTCTAAGAGTTTCAAGCTGAGTAGGACGAAGACGAAATACTTGGAGTGTAAGTTCAGAACTGAGCTGGGGGAAGTAGGCGTGGATGTGAGGCTTGACTCACAGGTCATCCCAAGTAGAGGCAACTTCAAGTACCTTGGGTCGATTATCCAGGGGGGATGGGAGATCGACGAGGACGTCACACACCGTATTAGGGTAGGATGGATGAAGTGAAGGTTAGCATATGGAGTCCTGTGTGACAAGAGAGTACCATCGATACTCAAAGGTAAGTTCTATAAAGCGGTAGATAGACCGTCCATGATGTACGAGACTAAGTGTTGGGCTGTTAAGAACTCACATATCCAGAAGATGAAAGTAGCAGAAATGACGATGTTGAGGTGGATGTGCGGGCACACTAGGATGGATAAGATCAAGAATGATGATATTCGAGAGAAGGTACGCGTGGATCCCATTGATGACAAGATGCGGGAAGCGAGGCTCAGATGGTTAGGGAATATATAGAGGAGGAGCCCCGATGCCCCGGTAAGGAGGTGTGAGTGCCTGGTTGTGGAGGGCACAAGAAGAGGTAGAGGGCAGCCGATGAAGTATTGGGGAGAGGTGACTAGGAAAGACTTGGCGAGACTTCAGATTTCCGAGGACATGGCACTTAATAGGAAGATGTGGAGGTCGAGGATTAGGGTTGTAGGTTAGGAGGTAGTTGAGTCTTTCCTTACTTCGTACCATTGTGAGACTAGTCTGGTAGTGTTTTTGTCTAAGCTAGCTAGTGTCAATGTCGTGTCTTACTATTTTGCGTTTCAGTGCCGGACTTATTTACTAGGTATCGTTTTTGCTTTGCATCTTTCTTCTGGATTTCATGTTATTCCTGTTTTTCCTATGATTTCTGTGGTGATACTGAGATTGTATCATTTTGTCTTTTTGTCCTCTTAAGCATAGGGTCTTTCGGAAACAGCCTCTCTACCTCTTCGGGGTAGGGGTAAGGTCTGCATACACACTACCCTCCCCAGACCCCACTAGTAAAATTTCACTGGGTTGTTGTTGTTGTACTATCTTATTAATTTTAAATACTTCATTATGTTGATATCCACTTTTATCATTGAGGAGTCCAACCCCTACTTGCAAGGTTAAATTTCCCAAAACTTTAAGTTATTGGGTTCATTCTTTGGGAGCATAGTTATTTTCCTCCACCTTAGTTCGGATTGGTTTCTAACTTCCAGTGACAAAAGCATGAACCCTATGCTGTAATATTTAGGATGTTGGGAAGTTTTGATATTTTGGGTTTTAAAATCAAGATTTTAGGCTTCATTTTTTTATTTTTTATTACATTGGGGTAGGAGAAGGGAAATGGGAAGTAGATTATAAAGAGGAAAATCAAATCCTCACCAATAAGGTGAAAGTTCAAGTAGCCAACCAATTGATGTACTGAAATTCCTCGCAAGGCTTTATTTGAAAGGATAATGGTAAGAATTGTTTTTAATAGAGTGATTATATAAGAGACTTCTCTTTAAAAAATTAATTTAAAGTCGAAGTTTGTATTTGATCCAAAGCCCTAAATATAAATATAAAAATAGCACGGGCAAGCCAGTTTTCGGACTGATAATTAAAACATCTGTGTATGAACTTGCAGCATAATATGTTGGACCGGTATATTATACTGGAACTCCAGTATATTATGCTGGAATATATTTCGGATTTTGAACAGTGTTTTCATTCAGATTTATCTTTACTTGAAAAGTGGCTAAATTTCGATTACTTTTGAAACTGTGGCTATTTTTCAATTACAACTTGTAAATCTGGCTATTTTTGAATTTCTCCCAATATAAATATGACCAATATTTATTTTTTAGGAACTTTGTTTTGTTAATTTCATTTTACAGTTCAAAATGTTTTTTGAATATTATTTATGTTGTTTTCAAAAAATTTGTTCTTATTAATATAATTACACGCACAACGCGCGTACCTTAAGACTAGTATATACATTGAAGTAACATATATTATGTCTGCTCATCTAAGTCTCTAGTGATTGTAGGAAGATCACTAAATTAAGTGGGCGCTTGGACATAAGAATTGTGAAATTTCGAAAAGAAGTAAAAAAACATTCAAGAAAAAATAGTAATTGAAAATTAGAGTTGTGTTTGGATATGAATACAACTTTGAATTGTATTTGAATTTTTGTGAGTTTTGAAGTAAAAATTTTGAAAAATAGTTTTTTGGAGTTTTTTAAATTTGCAAAAAAATTCGAAATTCAATTTCAATAGAAATTTAAAATTTTCATGCACAAATACTGATTTCGAAAGAAAAAAATATATTTTATGGTCAAATGGATGTAGTTACAAAAATATTGAGGGGGAGAATATCTCTCTACCATCACAGTATAGCTTGATTTGTGCATATATGTGGCAATTTGAGCCCAAATCCATTTCTCCCGCCCAATCCGTCCAAGGTTGGACTTGTCATTGACTCGCTCATTTGTTGAACTTAGCTAATCTTCACCCTCATTTCAGTCCATCTAAAGTTGGACTTATTTTTTAGTCCAAATTAATCCTTGAGTAACTTTGCTAAAATATCATTAAAATATTTTCTTTTGTTTGATAAGTTATATATGACCATAACAAAAGAAAAAAAAAGTTTTATTTGATAATTAAATAATTTCTAAGAAAACAATTCACATTAATTTAAAGCTTAGTAAGAGTTAAGCGGGTTGAGAAATGACCCAACTTTTTAGTCCATCTTCACCATCCAATCTCAGCTCAAGTTTCTTTTGAGAGGGTTATTGTACATAAGAAAACAATGCACGTGAATTTAAAGCTTGGTTAGAGTTGAGCGAGTTTTGCAATGACCCAAATTTTTAGTCCAACTTGACCCAACCAATATCAGCTTAAGTTTTTTTGAGCGGGTCATTGACCCACTTATTTATTGACTCATCTCATTTTGACCAACCCAAAACTCCAAAAAGCTATTTTTCAGAAAAAAGTTCACTTTAAATAATTCACAAAAATTCAAAAATAATTCAAAATTATGTTCATATCCAAACATAACTCTAATTTTCAAATACCAATTTCACTTGAAGAAACTTTCTCTTTGTTGACTCTTAAGTTAGAAAAGGTCTTGAGTTCAATTCTACTTTATCACAATTTTTAACCACAACGGCTCTCTCAAATATTTGCAAAAAAAGTAGTACTAGTTAAGGTTTGAACATCAAATGGTGTTCAAACAAAATTAATATATTTTTTCCTTCTTATCTATTTTTTCACAATATTAATATGTATATTTAGTAAAGAATTTCCACGAAGCGGTGTCACATGACACCACTTCGTTAAGTGTGCATCCGCTCATGCAATCAAAAGTACATGTTATACAATACCTTTGATTAAGTTATATACACTATCAGTGTAAACAAACAATTTATACTATTGGTTCAAGTTATTACTCTATTTTTCATGTCGATTGAGGCTTGTTATAAAAAGTTAATCAACTTAATATGACAGTGTCAAAAAACTTATAAGCTCAATATAAATTCAACGTTCCCTATTGTAACACCCCGAAAAGTTTTGAAGAGTTTTAACACCATTAAGGAGATTGGCGGGTACTAATTATATTAACTCAGGTATGAACAAGACTGATAATTTGAATGATATCAATCGATAATAATAATATTTGTATGAGGTGCATAAAGAACGGTTTATGGTCTAAAAAGAGCCCTAAGGCTAAGTCAAATTGAAAATTATATGATGGGTTAAAGTTTCAAGTGAGTTCGCACAAGACCTAACTTCAAACAAGCATAACTCTCAAGATATGAAGATTTATATGGTGTATAACCTATCAAAAGAAAGGTCTACGTGTCTAGTTTCTAAGGCTTTACACCTTTTGGCATTTGCAGATTGCTACAAGAAATAGTGACCATTTTACTAAAGGGTGGCAGAACAGCTATGCCAGTCTTGCGTAGCCTACACAACATAGCAGCGTAGCCTACGCACCATTGCGCATGCAAATTCAGTAGCTTCAAGGGTCATTTTAAGATCTGAAAAATGTGGGTTTAGAGAGAGAATGAGTTATTTCTTCATCTTGGAATGAATTTCTAGAGAGAAGAAGGAGCTCTTCCACCATGGATACACTTCAAGGTAAGTTATTTTGGTACAAGAATGATTATATAACATCATTTAGTGATAATACTAATATTATTATGGATCAAATTCATAGAAAATGGGTTGAATCTTCAAGAACACCAAAAAGAGAAAAAGTTAGATTCTTCCACCAAGAGGTAATCCCTTCACTTGAGCTTCATATATATATATCATATTGGAGTATATATATATATATATCATATTGGAGTATGGGCAGCATGTTTATGAGTTTTATTTAAAGTTGTAATGGGATACTGTATGAACCCTAAAGGAGGGTCTTGAAAATGATATTTTGGACAAATAAGAAGATGAATAGTGATGAATTGATATAAAAGGAATTGTTTTGAGTTTCTAATGATTCCAATATACTTGATAACTTAATTGATGAACGAATTGAATCGGGAATCACCATTTTGACAAGATACAACACTACTTCTTGAAATGAGTGTTCTTGAACATAGGATTTTGTTGGAGAAGACAATGAATAGTGACTTAATGCTGTTGGATAATTAACATAGTATTATTAATGACTCCAATTGAGTATTAAATGATAAGAATGGAATTGAATAGGCTAATAGATGAGCCTATTGGATAATTTGGGATGGTTGAAGGCTTGTTGCCGAATTATGAATCCTAAATGGATATTTATGAATCTTTTCATATTTATTTTGATGTAGTTGAGATATCTAATGGTAGGTATTGAATTGTGGGTGATATTTGGACATTTAATCAATTGGAGCATTGTAGTATTTTCGGAGCTTGAAGATTTGAGGGTCGAGTTAAGGTCGGATTTTGGTAAAATTAATATGGCTAGACTCGTGGTTGAATGGGCTATCAGATTTTATAACTTTTGTCGGGTTCCGAGACATGGGCCCCAGGGGTGATTTTTGGGGGTATAATTTCAGATTTTGTGAAAAATATTAGTATTTTGATATGTAATTAATTCCTATAATTTTGTGGACTGAATCAAATTAATTGTGTCTAGATTCGAGCCGTTCGGAAAGTTGATACGCGCAAAATGGAATTTCTGGAGCATTGTTTAGCTTGCTCGACATTGGATTCATCTTGTTCAAGCTAAGTAACTCTTCTAATCTTGGAGCTGAGGGCATGAACCCTAGATATATGTATTATGTAAATTGTTATGAGGTGACGCACATGCTAGGTGACGGGCATGCAGGCGTGCACCATAGAAATTGTGACATAATTGTTTCCGTGAAATTTTGTAGTCAAATAATCTTGGCATTTTCTATATAGTTTTATGTGCTAAAGAAATTGAGCTGGGAATCATATTAAAATTTATGTTGAGGCTATGTGCCAGTATTATTGGGACCCACAGAGGTCATATTTTTGTGAATTATTTATTTTAAATTGAAAACTCATACTTAGTCATATTCATGTCATTATATCATATCTCAGTCTCTGTTGTGATTTATTGATACATCATATCATCATTTTCAGGCTATTTTCATGACATTGTGAGCCCGAGAGACTGGAGAGATTGATGGCTGAGTGAGGCAGCAGGCCAGATTGGCTTATTATAGCACGTGAGTTGTCCGTGCGGATCCAAGATATTGATACTATAGCACGTGATTTGTCCGTGCAACCCGTGAGTTGTTAGTGTAGATCCAGATATTGATACTATAACACGCGAGTTGTCCGTGTAACACGTGAGTTGTCCGAGCAAATTATAGCGCTTGGGCTGAAGGAGCCCCTCTGGAGTCTGTACATACCCCCAGTGAGCACAGGTGCCTACTGGGTGCGATTGGCGAGTGATTAGGAGGATTGAGTGACTGTAAGGATTGAATGATGGGGAGGACCGAATGAATTGATACTCTGAGAGTATTCATATGAGTTCATCTCTGAGATATATTGCATTGACATGCATACATGACACACATGCATAGAGATGTATTTTTCCTCATGTTGTACGATATTACATCATTCATGATTTCTCACACATGTTGCAGATGGGCACAATGATGCATTTGTTTTACACATAACCTTATCTGGAAAGAAAAATAAAATATCTTATTTATTATTGAAAGGATTTTGGGAAAATTATTGTTTTCAAACTTATTCATATTTTTGGAATCTCCGGTAAACGATTTGAGTTTTCATTGATGTACTTTAAAGGCAGAACTATTTTCAGAAATCATGTTTTTGCTGAGCATTTGATTGTTGAGTTACTTCTCGTATTACTTGTGTAAGTTGTTATGAACTATTGTGTAACGACTCGACCGATTATTTTGAGCATTTACGCTCCTTTCAACTATTTGAAGTCTTGAATAACTTCCTACGAGGTATTATGACTTGTGTGAATTGTCGGTTTTGGTTTTAAGGTATTTCAAAGTTAGCTTGAAAAAATAAATTTTCATGTTGGAAGTTTAAGTTGAAATAGTTGACCGAATATTGACTTATGTGTAAACGACCTCGAAATTTAATTATGATTATTCCAATAGCTCCGTATGGTGATTTTGTACTTAGGAGCGTGTCCGAAAAATTATTTGGAGGTCCGTAGTGGAATTAGGCTTGAAATGCCGAAAGTTGAATTTTGGAAAGTTTGACCAGGGGGTTGACTTTTTAATATCGAGGTCGGAATCTGATTCTGGACATTGGAATAGCTTCGTTATGTCATTTATGACTTGTGTGCAAAATTTAAAGTCATTCCGGATTGATTTGATGTATTTCGGCACAAGATATATAATTTGAAAGTTCAAAGTTCATTAGGCTTGAATTTAGGTGCGATTCGTGGGTTTAGCGTTGTTTGATGTGATTTGAGGCTTCGACTAAGTTCGTATGATATTTTAGGACTTGTTGGTATATTTGGTTGAGGTCCCGAGGGGCTCGGGTGAGTATCGGGGTGGTTTCAGACCATCTCTAGGCCATTTTTAATTACTGGTTTTTGCCTACAGAGGTGTGCATCGCGATCGCGAACAATTGGTCGCGTTCGCGAAGAGCAAACAGTAGTTTGGGGTCTTGTGAATCGCGATCGCGGAAGCTCTTTCGCGATCGCTTTGAACAAACTCTCTGATGCACTGACCCGACTTTGGAAGCTTATATCTCGTAATCTATAAGGCATTTGGAGATGATCCAAAAATAAAAGTTGTAGCCCTTGATGTCTAGTTTATAGAAAAATAAACCATTTGCCATTTAGAGTTGTGTACAAAATGTTATGGTACATACACTATAGGCTATCTGGGAAGAGTTTGGAAATCTCTATTGCACATGGCTGACTTTGGAAGCTTATATATAGAAATCTATAAGGAATTGGGAGATGATAAACACATGAAAGTTATATCCCTTGGTGTATAGTTTCTATAAAGTTAAACCATTTGCAATTTGGAGTTTTGTACAAAATGTTATGACCATTATACTAGAGGTTGTCTGGAAGAGTTGGGGAGTTTGTTCTTCGCGATTGGTTTTCCACGATTGCGAAGAGCAATTTTGGGGCTGAAAACGTTTGTGCTTCGTGATCGCGAAGCATTTTCCACGATCACAAAGAGCAAATACCTGAGCAATAGCTATATTTCGAGGTTTCAGCCATTTTTAACATATTTGGAGCTATGGAGCTCAGATTAAAGCGATTTTTGAGGCGATTTTCACCATATGGATTGGGGTAAGTAATCTATATCCGAAAGTGATTATACTTCATGATTCTATGGTTATATTCATCATTTATTTCGGATTTAAATGGAAGAAATCAAGATTTTTGCAAAAACTTCCTAAAACGAAAATTTAAGATTTGGAGGTCGAGTTGTTATCGGAATCTGATAAAATTGGTATGGTTGAACTCATATTGGAATGGGTGTTCGGATTTTTAAATTTTGTCGGGTTCTGAGACGCAGGTCCCACGAGCGATTTTTGAGCAAAATTTCGGATTTTTTAGGAAAATTAGCATTTTCTTATGGAATTAATTCCAATAAATTTTATTGATCGAATCGAATTATTTGTGGCTAGATTTGAGGCATTTGGAGGCCAATTCATGAGACAAAGGCTTAGTGGAATAAGAATTTCACGGTTTGAGGTAAGTAACAGTTATAAATCTTGTCCTGAGGGTATGAAACCCTGGATTTTGGTATCATGTGATTACTTTGGAGGTGACGCACATGCTAGGTGACGGGCGTGTAGGCATGAACCGAGGGGATTGTGACTTGGTCCATCCCGTGAAAACTGTAAAGTTGAATAACTTGTTGTTAGCTATGTGCTCTCTTTGTATCATGGAAATTTGACTGTAAGTCGTGTTAGAAACTATGTTTAGGCTATATGTTGGTACCCGCAAAGGTCGTGTACATGTTAAACTATTTGCTTAATTGTTGTTTTGTACTCAGTCACAGTTTACTTGATTGTTTTATCCCCGTCTCTTTTGTTCATTATTGATGCATCATATCATTGTTGTTTGGGCTGATTTCATGATTGATGAGAGCCCGAGAGACTGGGGAGATTTATGAGATATTATACTATAGCTGGTGAGTTATCCGTGCAGATCCAGATATTATACTATAGCATGTGCGTTGTCCGTGCGGATCTAGATATTATACTATAGCACGTGAGTTGTCCGTGCAACACGTGAGTTGTCCGTTCGGATCCAGATATTGATACTATAGCACATGAGTTGTCCGTGCAACACGTGAGTTATCCGTGTAGATTATAGCGCTTGGGCTGTAGAAGCCCCTCCAGAGTCTATACACCTCCAGTGAGCGTGGGTACCCATTGAGTGTGAATGTTGAGGGCTGAGAGCCGAGTGGTTGAGCTGTTATGACGAGTTGAGTGATTGTTGCCCTGAGAGGCTATACTTGCTTTCATTTGCTGTTGCACTTAGTTGCTATCTGTCATTGTTGTAAAATTCTCTGAAAGATTTTATATCTCGATTACATGAAATTGAACTGTATAAAAGTGACTTGACTTAAACTGTTGGATTTGAAAGCATGTCTATTATTTGCTGGAATTACTAAAAGTGAACTATAACTGTGTAGCTCGTCACTATCTTCAGTTCTTTATTTATTATTGTTACTTACTGAGTTGGTTATACTCATACTACACCCTGCACTTCGTGTGCAGATTCAGGTGTTCCCGGCCATAGCGGGTGTTGATTTCTTTCGCATAGTTGATATTCTGGAGATTCAGAGGTAGTTGCCGTGTTTCGCAGACCTTGCCTCTCCTTCCCTATCTCCTTATTTACTACATTTGGTCTCAGACTATTATGGACCATATTTTCCAGACTTGTATTCATATTAGATGGTCATGTACTCAGTGACACCGGGTTTTGGGAGTGTTTATATATGTATTTGTGAGTTTTTCTTCAGCTAAATTTAGATATTATATTTTCAAACTTAAAAGATATGGTATTTTATTGAGATTGTCGGCTTGCCTAGTATTGAGATAGGCGTCATCACGACGGGTGAGATTTTGGGTCGTGACAAGTTGGTATCAGAGCCTAGGTTACATAGGTCTCACGAGTCATGAGCAAATTTAGTAGAGTCTTGCGGATCGGTACAGAGACGTCTGTACTTATCTTCGAGGGGCTGCCGAACCCTTAGGAAAAATTTCCCTTCTCGTATTCTATCAAGCAGAATTGATTCAGCTTGAAACATAACTCTTTGAATTCCTTCCACGCATTCGTATGCGAACATGAGCGCTCGGTATTAGATGAGTACCGCCGGCTTGTGATTCCATGAACGATGTTTGAGATGTGTATTCCGTGATCTGGTGATGGGCCAGTCTAGAGGACTTGAGGTAAGGTTTAGACCGCATCTTAGGCTCGGTAGCTTCAGTTGTAACCTGTACATTTGGACTCATATGTCCGGTAATGTCCCTACAAGTGGAGTTTGTGGCTCGATGAGTGGTGGAATGGCTTTGTGATGAGTATGATGTAACTGCGGGATGTGTTAAGATGATTTGAATATGACGAGAAGTGTTTTCTTGAAATGTAAAGAAAAAAAAAGTCATTGGGTGCTTGATTTGCATTTTGATGTGACATACAGTCTCGGGTGTGAATGTTTTGAAGGATCTTCCACGTTAAATTTTGGGACAAATTAAATTCTCATGTCTGGTTAATGTGTTTGGACTCAGAAAGATTAAGTGATTTCATAGTAATTGTAACTGCAAAAGGGTATAACAAGATACCAATTTGAGGCTAAGCAGGTGGGTTATCCCCTGTTGAGTAATCTACGTAGGTGTGTTACTTTTAATGTGAGGGGAGAGTTTCTTTTCTGTAAGCGGGGCGTATGTGTGAGATTTGAATTTGAATCTGGCTGATAAAGTCAACTTGAGCGTCAAGAGAATGAATGCGAGCTTAGCGGATGATTTGGGGTATTTTATGGTTGGCGTTGTATGAGCTTGAGAAGAATTTTCGTTGAACTGACTACAGTATCATGACAGTAATACGGTGTGGGTATGAGTAATCGAGTGTTTTAATCTATGGCTTTGAGCTAAGTGGGGGAGCCTGCTATTGACAATTCATTTTCATGGTTATATGTTAAATAATAGTTTTGGTTCGAGGCATACTTGTGGATTAGTTATGACTTGCAGAGGTTGACATCGAGAGTCACAAAAATTTATGTTATGATGAGGACATGAAGATTGATTGCACGTTCTTACATCTAGCATTATGAAAATAGTGTATGTTTTGGAAAGTTATATGAAAGTTATACGGGTATAGCCTGAGGCATTTGTATTTACTAGAAATGTAATTGAGCATGGACTGAAGGGCAAGATGCTAGAAAAAGATTTCTTAAAGTAAAATCGGCACAAAAAGGGATATGCTAAATTTATTGTTGTTGTAAGGACATGAAAGGATGATACTTTGCAACATGAGTTGCAGCTAGAAGTGCCATGATACTTGGATACGGGAAGGGGTAAAGAAATCCTTGATGAGCATAACCATTTTTCTTCTATTGTCAGGATAGTAGGTACTACTAAGTGTAATTGCAAAAAAAAAAAAGAAAATGTCAAGGCTTCATGAATATTTGAAATGGTGAATTATGATTTCGAGTTGGGGAAATAAATGACTTGTATAGTATATGGGCGTGTGTATAATCAGATGGACATGGTGCAAATTTATTAAAATCTTCGAGTATCAGGTTCGAGCTTTAGATTTGGGTTTTGCGCCTAAGTGGGGGGAGCATCAGAGCAAGTTAAAGTCACCTTAATGGTGATGGTTGGAAAAAAAAATAGAGAAAAGTTTTATTCATAAAATAAAGATCAAGGACACATCTTCGATAAGATTCCTGATGAAATGAGTACAATTGTCATACAATGCTGGTAGAGGGATCACATGCTTATCACGAGTAATAGTTACAGTGTTCAATATTGGGTTTATTAAAATGTGTTATCTAATAGTCAAATATTTAATGGTCTATTTGAGTAGATTCTTATAACTTTGGAGCATCTGTCATTTGAATTAAATTCAAGCAAGGGCGAAAATAAGGAAGTACTTTGGTCATATGTTTGACTTAGTAGAACAAATGAAGGTTATAAATGAGGATAAAGTATATGAACAATTGGCATGAAATGAGGCAAGAAAAGATTATATTATGCGTACAAATACTAAATACTTTTGCAAACCAAAATAATGTGCTCCAGTAAGAAGCACAGGGTCAGAAAAGAAAAAGGGACTAAATGGTACAAGTATTATCCTAATAGCATTGTCACTTGGGAGTTGGAAGCCTATAATCCATGGTAATAATCCTATGGTAGGCATAATAAAAAATACAATATGAATCTATGGAAGAGAAATATCATAAAGGAAATGGTGGTATCTATGAGTTGGTTAATGTTAAGAAAATAAAAATATATACAGTGATGCTCGAGAATGAATGGAAACTTGTGCCATGAAAGGGAAGGAAGTGGATTGAACATTTCTCATATAGCGGAATTGTTAGCAACCATATCAAACAATTAGAGATCTAAAGGAAACTCAAAAGTTACAAATGTATGTGGAGGCATAAATCACCCACGTGATGGATGGACCTAAGCAAGAAAAATATCTTGTTGGTATTCAGATAATTGTTGATAAAAGGAAGTATTATGGAAGGAGTTGGAAACTAGAGAATCAAGGGTCCCATGAGGACAAACTATGCTTAGAAGTAATTTTATATTAATGAGAAAGTGTTCGAATGGAAGAAATAAAATTTTAATGTATGCAAGAAATGCTCTTTCACGTGCGACTTGGTGTATACATAATAGAAAGAGAATACATATATGCATGATAGTAATATGTGTTGCAATATAGAGTAACCGGTGTTGGAATGAGCGAGGTATAGATGTGCAACTGTTTAAAATAATAAAGAATTATTTGATGCAATTTTGGTATGTGCGCATCCATGTGAGACTTATAAATTTTGTTGTTATACGTTGATGACGTATGTGTGGCCGTGCGGGTCCTAAATAGTTTGTTGTTGTACATTGAGCATATATGTACGTTCGTGTGGGGCCTAGAGATCATATTATGTAAAGATATTTGGTTGTTGAATTATGTTGAAATTAGTGCCCATGTGGGGGCTTGTTCTGGACAGGTTGAAGTTTTGGGATAATTTCAATTGCAAGGGATACTCTGCCGAAAATTTTAAGAATTTAGAGAGTTAGCCAAATTTTGGAGAATGTTCTTAAGTGGGGGAGAATGTAACACCCCGGAAAATTTCGAAGAGTTTTAAGACCATTAAGGAGTTTGGCGGGTGCTAATTATATTAATTCGGGTATGAACAAGACTAATAATTTGAATGATATCAATTGATACTGATAATATATGTATGAGGTGCATTAAGAACGGTTTATGGTCTAAAAAGAGCCCTAAGGCTAAGTCAAGTTGAAAATTATATGATGGGTTAAAGTTTCATGTGAGTTCGCATAGGACCTAACTTCAAACGAGCATAACTATCAAGATATGAAGATTTATATGGTGTATAACCTATCAAAATAAAGGTATATGTGTCTAATTTCTAATGCTTCAAACCGTTTGTCATTTGGAGATTCCTACAAGAAGTGATGACCTTTGTACTAAAGGGTGGCAGAACAGCTACGCGAGTCTTGCGTAGCCTACGCAACATAGCAGCGCAGCCTACGCACCATTGCGTAGGCAAATCCAGTAGCTTCAAGGGTCATTTTAAGAGCTGAAAAATGTGGGTTTAGAGAGAGAATGAGTTAGTTCTTCATCTTGGAATGGATTTCTAGAGAGGAGGAGCTATTCCACTATGGATACACTTCAAGGTAAGTTATTTTGGTACAAGGATGATTATATAACATCATTTAGTGATAATACTAACATTATTATGGATCAAATCCATAGGAAATGAGTTGAATCTTCAAGAACACCAAAAAGAAAAAAGTTAGATTCTTCCACCAAGAGGTAATCCCTTCACTTGAGCTTCATATATATGTCATATTGGAGTATGGGTAGCATGTTTATGAGTTTTATTTAAAGTTGTAATGAGATATTGTATGAACCCCAAGGGAGGGTCTTGAAAATGATATTTTGGGCAAAGAAGAAGATGAATAGTAATGAATTGATATAAAAGGAATTGTTTTGAGTCTCTAATGATTCCAATAGACTTGATAACTTAATTGATGAACCAATTGAACAGGGAATCACAATTTTGACAAGATACAACACTAGTTCTTGAAATGAGTGTTCTTGAACATAGGGTTTTGTTGGAGAAGACAATGAATAGTGACTTAATGATGTTGGATAATTAACATAGTATTATTAATGACTCCAATTGAGTATTAAATGATAATAATGTAATTGAATAGGCTAAAAGATGAGCTTATTGGATAATTTGGGATGGTTGAAGGCTTGTTGCCGAATTATGAAGACTAAATGGATATTTATGAATCTTTTCATATTTATTTTGATGTAGTTGGGATATCTAATGGTAGGTATTGAATTGTGGGTGATATTTGGACATTTTAATCAATTGTAACATTGTAGTATTTTCGGAACTTGAAAATTTGAGGGTCGAGTTGAGGTCGGATTTTGGTAAAATTGGTATGGCTAGACTCATGGTTGAATGGGTTATCGAATTTTGTACCTTTTGTCGGGTTCCAAGACATGGTCCCCACGGGTGATTTTTGGGGTATAATTTCGGATTTTGTGGAAAATATTAGTATTTTGATATGGAATTAATTTCTATAATTTTGTGGACTGAATCAAATTAATTGTGGCTAGATTCGAGCTGTTCGGAAGTTGATACGCGCATAATGGAATTTCTGGAGCATTGTTTAGCTTGCTCGACATTGGATTCGTCTTGTTCAAGGTAAGTAAATCTTCTAATCTTGGAGCTGAGGATATGTGTAACGACCCGTCCGGTCGTTTTGAGAATTTAAGTCCTGTTCAATGGCATAAGTCCCTGAGCAACTTTGTATTATATGTATTGACTTGCGTGCGTGGTTGAATTCAATTACCGGGTAATTCAGTGTGATTTCAGACACTTAGTCCCTAAAATAGAAGTTTAAGTCGTACGATTTTGACTGTAGTTGGAACTGTGTGAAGAGGACTCCAGAATGGTGTTCCGTCGGTTCCATTAGCTCCGTTGGGTGATTTTGGGCTTAGGAGCATGTCCGGACTGCAAATCTGAAGTCTGTAGCTGATTTAGGCTTGAAATGGCGAAAGTCAATTTTTTGGAGATTTTGACCGAAAGTGGACTTTTTGATATCGAGGTCGGAGTGCGATTCTGAGAGTTGGAACAACTCAGTTATGTTATTTGGGACTTGCCTGCAAAATTTGACGTCATTCCGGGTTGGTTTGATAGGTTTTGGCTTGAGCTTTAGAAGTTCGATGTTTTGGAAGCTTATAAGTTCGATTCGTGGTGTGATTTGTATTTTTGGCGTTATTTGATGTGATTTGAGACCTTGAGCGAGTCCGTGTTAGGTTATGGAACTTGTTAGTATGTTTGGACGGGGTCCCGAGGGCCTCAGGTGTGTTTCGGATGGGCTACGGGCCATTTCCTTCTATTTTTGAACAGATGTTTTCTGTCATGTGGTTTCCTTAAACGCGTTCGCATCCCTTCCTTCGCGTTCGCGTAGAGTAATTTTGGAGGAGGAATATTTCTTCTTCACGTTCGTGAGCTTCTATCCGCGATTAGCGTAAGTCTGCCCTTCTCTTCTTCGTGTTCGCAACTCAACCTTCACGTTCACATAGTAGAAACCAGGCCCTAAGAACTGGAGGTCGTTACTCTTCACGTTCGCACAACTCCTTCCGCGATCGCGGAAGCCTGCCTTCCTCCTCCTTCGCGTTCGCGTGCCATTTCACGCATTTGCGTAGACAAGTTCCCTGGCCATTATTTTTTCCCTCTTCGCGATCGCACTGTTCGTTACGCGATCGCGTAATGCATTCTGGGCAGTAGCCATTTCCTCTTCGCGATCGCAACTCCTCTTCCGCGATCGCGATGCTTTCAAGCCTGGGCAGAATATAAGTTTTTCCAAATCGAGAGGTTGATTCATTTCTTTATTTTTGGACTTGGGAGCTCGGGAATTGGCGATTTTTCAAAGGATTTTCAGAGAGAGATTGGGTTAACGATTCCTAACTCGTTTTTGGTTGTATTCCATTAATATATTGTTGTTTCCTCCATTTAATTTCAGATTTGGAATTTAAAAGTTGGGAAAATGGGGGAAAGGTTCCCTAACCGAATTTCTGAGTTTTGATTGGGATTTAGACATCGGATTTGGATAATTTTGGTACGAGTGAACTCGTGAGTAAATGGGTGTTCGTATTTTGTGATTTTTACCCGATTCTGAGATGTGGGCCCGTGTCTATGTTTTAGGATGGATTTTAGAATTTTTATTAAAATCTTGATTTCATTAATTAGATTAGCCTATTATAGTTGTATTTATGATATGTAATTATTTTGGCTAGATTTTGGCCATTCGGAGTCGGATATTCGTGGGAAAGACATTGTGACCGATTGATTGAGCTTGGTTCGAGGTAAGTATCTTGCCTAACCTTGTGTGGGGGATTTTTCCCTTAGGATTTGAGTCTTCTATGTTGATTGTAGTCCATGTACGCGAGGTGACGAGTGCGTGCTCAGACTTATTTGTGGAAAGTTGGCATTTTAGGATTCTCAGGTCCTTATATTCATCGAGTATGAAGATGTTCTTGATATGATTAAGTTCCTATTTACTAGTTTCACCTACTTTAATTAGAATTAATTGCTTCAGGATTCAATCTTATTTGACTTAACTGAGGATTTTACCTCTTCTATTGTCATGCTATCATTTCATATCTGCTTATCTTTATTTGGAATCATTATTATCTCATCCTATAATTGTTCAGTCTTAATTGAGGTTATGATTATCTTTACGCTGCTTATCCTTAATTGAATTGTTGAATATCCTTCATAATTTCTCAACCTTAAAAGAAGTTTAGATATCCTATATCTTAATCGACTTGTTTTATTTGAAATTATTTGACTCGTGTTAGCTTCCCTGTTGTTGAAATGTATATTGTGGGATCGCTGCTACATATTAGTTTTCCCTTGTTGAGCTGATCTATTTACGCCTAGCATTCTTTACTGTGGTTATTCCTTGTGAATTGGTTCTACCGTTTCTTGTGATTTAAAGTTCTTGAGTTCATTTACTTGTCGTACTTTGTATTATTTCCATTATTGCTGGTGTACTTGTTGTGGTGATGCATGAGGTTTCTGCCATGCGGTTGTGGTTATTGTGATGCACGAGGTTTCTGCCGTGCGGTTGTGGTTATGGGGTTGCACGAGGTTTCTGTCGTGCTATTGTTACTATTGATATTTGCACATACGGCGTGACAAGGCGAGATACATATATGTGGGTTGAGCATGTGGCGAGACAAGGTGGGAACATTGTTATGCACATGTGGCGAGACAAGGAGGGCACTTACTTTATTATTGCACACGTGGCGAGATAAGGTGGGCTGTGTCAGGGATTGATTTGTGATGGCTTGGGGGAATTCTTGTTTGTTGATATTTGTGTAGTGGTATACTTACCCGTGTGAGCTTTATCTTGTGAAAGTTGTGAGAAAAATATTCTACGTGATGTCCGTTCTTTTTCCTTATGCTTATTTGCTGGTATGGACTATGTTAGGACACTTGCACAAGCATACACGTAGTTAAGCACTCTTATCGGATAAGAGGTGTTCTTGATATTGTTGAGCGTATATGCTCACCCTTGCTTACTTGCCTTCTATGTGAGAATGGCTCTTTTGGAACGTGAGTTGAGTCGTCAATGCAGTTATGAGGTGTTATAAGGGCACATGATGCCAAGTGTTAGGGCTCAGGTATTGAGACCCGTGAGTTGTGATTTGTCCGAGGTTCGGTACCTCATGGAGTTTGTTGACTAACACCTGATGTAAAAGCGGTTGTAGTTGCTGAGTTATTACTTATCCTTGCTGTATTTGTGATTCCAGATTTAGGTTGTGTTCCATTCACTTTTCTGTGTCATTTTTATAGTATTCCGCTGATACTTGTTTCCTTTCATATTCAAATTACTGTATTGTTAGCCATATTGCGTAGTCTTCATGTAGATATCATATTTATGCTGTTTCCTAAACTTATACTTGTTCAGTTTATTAGACCAGTGGGTGTCTTGACTGTTCCTCATCACTACTCCACCGAGGTTAGTCTTGATACTTACTGGGCACCGCTATGGCGTGCTCATTCTACACTTCTGCACATTTTTGTGCAGATCCGGGTACTTGTTCGTTAGCTAGCTGTGTGGACTGTTGCTGTGGAGACTCAAGGTAAACCTGCTGCAGCATTCACATGCTTTGGAGTCACTTTCGTATTTTGTATTCACACTGTTTTACCTGCTTCCAAACAGTTGTATTTAGAAATTTGTAGCAAACTCTGTAGAGCTTATGACTTGTACTACAGGTTTTGGGAATTAAAAAAATATTATTTTGGAGGTTTCCATTTCAAAGAATGTTAGATGTTATATAAATAATGTTGTTATTTCAAATAATGTTAGGCTTACCTAGTCCATAAGACTACCATCACGATACCAAACAAAGGGAAAATTGGGTCGTGACAATATGAACCATGAATATATGTATTGTGTGAATTGTTGGGAGGTGACGCACATGCTAGATGACGGGCGTGTGGGCGTCCACCATAGAAATTGTGACATAATTATTTTCGTGGAATTGTGTAGTCACCTCGTGTACATGACTTTCCACACATTACAATTATCAATCTTAGGGGGAATTTCCCCCACACAAGGTTAGACAAGTCACTTACCTCGACTTGCTCCAATTTAACCAAATAATATGCTTTTTCCTCGATTTTCCGACTACGATCGACTCGTATCTAGTCATAATTATTTCTATACAGTCAACAAAAATTATAGTAATCAATTTCATAAAAACAAAATATTACATTTTTCAATAAAATCCGAAATTAGCTCAAAATTTACCTGCGGGGCCCACATATCGGAATTCGGCAAAACTTACAAAATCTGACAACTCATTCAATTACAAGTCCACCCATACCAAATTTACCAAATTCCGATAGCAACTCGACCTCCAAATCTTAAATTTTCGTTTTTGGAAGATTTTGCAAAAATCTTGATTTTTCTTCCATAAATTCACGGATTCATGATGTAAATGAGTATGAAATCATGAAATATAATCTATATAGGATAAGGAGCATTTACCCCAATGTTTTCCCGTGAAAATCGCCCAAATATCACCCAAGAACCGTGCTCCAAAAATCCAAAACGAAGTGAAGGAAATGACCATTTTTGGTCCTTAAGTTTCTGCCCATCCATTACTAAAACTCCATTTTCCGTCACTAAAAGTCCACCAGAACTTGCTTGTACCAACCTTCTTTCAATCGATCATAACGTTATGTACAAATGTCCAAATGATGAATGGATTAATTTTCTGGAAACTTGAATCAAACGACTACAAATTTCATGTTTTGAACATTTTCCAATTCCTTAGGAATTACGAGATATAAGCTTCCAAAGTCGACTCCACACGTCAGAAATTTCTGGCGAAACCGCTCTACCAGCCTTCATTCAATCTATCATAACTTTCTGTACAAATGTCCAAATAGTGAATATTTTAACCTTCTGGAAACTAGAATCAAATGACTACAACTTTCATGTTTGGAAAATTTTCCGATTCCTTATGAATTGCGAGATATAAGCTTCCAAAGTTAGCTCCATGCACCAGAAATTTCTCCTCTTTGTCCGAAATCCATTCCGCTTACCTTCCGAAATCCACCCGAGACCCTCGGGACCTTAACCAATTATTCCAACATGTCCCAAAATACAATAGGAACTTAGTCGTGGCTTCAAACCACATCAAACAACATCAAAACGACGAATCGCACCTCAAATCAAAATCTATGAACTTTGAACTTTCAAATTCTATATCTTGTGCCGAAACACATCAAATCAATTCGGGATGACTTCAAATTTTGCACACAAGTCATAAATGACATAACAGACCTATTTCAATTTCCAGAATCAGATTCTGACCTCGATATCAAAAAATTAACCCTCCGTTCAAACTTCCCAAAAATTCAACTTTTTGCATTTTAAGCCTAATTCCACTACGAACATCCAAATAAAATTCCGATCATGCTCCTAAGTCCAAAGTCACCATACAGAGCTGTTGGAATCATCAAAATTCTATTCCGGGGTCGTTTGCACATAATTTGATATCCGGCCACTATTTGAACTTAAACTTTTAATGTTTCATCAAAATTCTATATCTCGGGCTAGGGACCTGGAATTTGATTCCGGGCATACGCCTAAGTCCCAAATCACGATACGGACCTACCGGAACTGTCAAAACACTGATCTGAGTCTGTTTGCTCAAAATGTTGACCAAAGTCAACTCAGTTGAGTTTTAAAGCTCTAATTCACATTTTAATCCATTTTTCACCTAAAACTTTCCGGAAAATTTTATGAAGTGCGCACGCAAGTCAAGGAATGATAAATAGTGCTTTTTGAGGTCTTAGAACAAAAAACTAATTGTTAAATTTAAAGATGACATTTTGGGTCATCACATTCTCCACCTCTAAAACAAATGTTCGTCCTCGAACGGAGTTAGAAAAAGTACCTGAGCTTGGTGAATAAGTGTGGATAACAGTTGTGCATATCATGCTCGGTCTCCCAAGTCGCCTCTTCGACTGGATGACCCCTCCACTGAACCTTAACGGAAGCAATGTTCTTTGACCTCAGCTTTCGAACCTGCCTATCCAAAATAGCCACTGGTTCCTCAACATAAGATAAATCCTTGTCCAACTGAACCGAACTGAAGTCTAACACATGAGACGGATCGCCATGATATTTTTGAAGCATGGAAATATGGAATACCGGATGAACCGCAGAGAGACTAGGTGGTAGTACAAGTTTGTAAGCCACCTCTCCAACTCTCTCAAGAATCTCAAAAGGCCCAATATACCTAGGGCTCAAGTTGCCCTTCTTCCCGAACCTCATCACACCCTTCGTAGGAGAAACCCGTAGCAATACCCGCTCACCAACCTTAAATGCAACATCACGAACCTTCCGATTTGCATAACTCTTCTATCTAGATTGAGTTGTATGAAGTCAATCCTGAATCAACTTAACCTTTTCCAAGGCATCCTGAACCAAGTCTGTACCCAATAGCCTAGCCTCACCCGGTTCGAACTAACCCACTGGGGACGGGCACCGCCTACCATACAAGGCCTCATACGGAGCCATCTGAATGTTTGACTAGCAACTGTTGTTGTAAGCAAACTCCGCAAGTGGTAAGAACTGATCCCAAGCACCCCCAAAATCTATCACACACGCACGAAGCATATCCTCTAGTATCTGAATAGTGCGTTCAGACTGCCCCGTCCGTCTGAGGGTGAAATGTTGTACTCAACTCCACATGAGTACCCAACTCTCGATGTACAACCCTCTAAAACCGTGAGGTAAACTGTGTACCCCGATCTGAGATGATAGATACCGGTACACCGTGAAGTCTGACAATCTCGTGAATATATACCTGAGCCAGCTGCTCTGAAGAGTAAGTAGTAATCATAGGAATGAAATGAGCTGACTTGGTCAATCTATCCGCAATTACCCAAACTACATCGAACTTCCTCCGAGTCCGTGGGAGCCCAACAACGAAATCCATAGTGATCCGCTCCCATTTCCATTCTTGAATTTCCAACTTCTGAAGCAATCCACTCGGTCGTTGATGCTCTTATTTCACCTGCTGACAATTTAGGCACCGAGCTACATATTCCACTATGTATTTCTTCATTCGCCTCCACCAATAGTGCTGTCTCAAGTCTTGATACATCTTTGCAGCACTCGGATGAATGGAGTATAGCGAATTGTGAGCCTCCTGGAAAATCAAGTGGCGCAAACCATCTACATTTGGCACACATAGCCTGCCCTGCATCCGTAATACATCTTCATCTCCAATAGTGACTTCCTTGGCATCGCCGTGCTGAACTCTGTCCTTAAGGACAAGCAAATGAGGGTCATCATACTGACATTCCCTGATACGGTCATAAAGAGAAAACTGAGAAATCACACAAGCCAAAACTCGGCTCGGCTTGGAAACGTCCTGTCTAACAAACTGGTTGGCCAAGGCCTGCACATCTAAGGCTAAAGGCCTCTCTGCTACTGGTAAATATGCTAAGCTGCCCAAACCCTCCGCCTTACGACTCAAGGCATCAACCACTACATTGGCCTTCCCAGGATGATAGAGAATAGTGATATCGTAATCCTTAAGCAACTCCAACCATATACGCTACCGCAAATTAAGATCCTTCTGTTTAAACTGATGTTGTAGACTTCGGTGATCGGTGTAGACCTCGCAATGGACACAGTACAAATAATGCCGCCAAATCTTTAAGGCATGAACAATAGCTGCTAACTCAAGGTTGTGTACAAGATAATTCTTCTCATGCACCTTTAACTGTCTGGACGCGTAGGCAATCACCCTACCATCTTGCATCAACACTACGCCGAGGTCAATACGCGATGCTATAAGAGACCCTGAACCTGTAGGTAATACCAACATTGGGGCTGTAGTCAAAGATGTCTTGAGCTTTTGGAAGCTCTCCTCACATTCCTCGGTACATATGAACAGAGCACCCTTCTGGGTCAATCTGGTCTTAATAGTTCGTCATAATCAATTACAAAATCGTCAATTAACTTCATGTTAACAAAAATCTCGTTTCAAACCTTCACAATACTGATAACGAGATACGAGGCATGAAGACCTCATAATTATTTACCCTAATTAATGAGTCACATTTAACGTCACCTGGTCGGGAACCTACCTCGTAGGTTAAAACTCAATAATTACAACATAAAATTGGCAAGTATGCACAGAGAATTTCATATAGAATTTTCAAATAAGCCTAACAGGCATGACTCGCTATTAGTACTATAGTACAAATTAAAATTTACAAGGGAGAACTTAAACACAAGAATTTTCCTCACAAGGATCGCGTCTTTATATAACTTCCACCGCAGCTCGTAGCCCGGTTTAAACATATCAGTTTATATTAAAATGCGAGGATCTCGTCCTCGGTTCTGAATCACAAGTATTATGCACATCGTGCAAATCGAAACTTTTCATTTGCTCCTTCTAAATAATTTCCGTTAAACAAAATCACAACACATAATGAACACCACACCGGTAGGGCATATAATTCACAATTTGTAATTAATTATCCATAAATTACATCAAAACTTACCGAAATGAGTAACAGAAAGCCACATTTAGCCTCACATGTCTTATTAGTGACCAATATGGAATGATAGGCGTAGTTATCTCCATGGAATCTCCCAACAGGAGTAACCACATAAGTAGATTATAGAATTACGAAGCTCACTCATAAGTGGAGCACCATAGGAGGACTCGTTTCGATACTGAGAACCAAATCAAATTAAGGAAATTATTCCTTTATATTAAATCGAGTTCGTACCTGTAACAACACCATCTGATGAAGCGACCTCCGACATACCGTAAATCAAATATATCAACGACTGGGTCTCCACCTCTAGGACGCCTTCTACCCGCATGTCCTCCACCCCTAACTAGTCGTGTGGGTGGTGTAGTAACTGCAATGGGGCACGTAGCCTGAGTGCTTTGATGAAATATGTCTCTCCCAAGTTTGGGACAATTTTCTCATGATGTGACTAATATCACCGTATTCATAACAACCCCTTTGCGGGTTTGGCTTCTTATATTGAGTCTGTGCTAGATAACTGGAATAACCATTGTAGGAAACTCATGTCAGTGGTGCATTAAACAAACTTACTGGAGCACAACGAGTAATCCGATGTGCGAACTGGGCTAGCCGACTGCCGGAGCCCCCGCCATAATGATTTATACTTGCAGAGTAGAATCCATTGAATCCCCAGAACCTCGAGATGTCTTGGTCTCCTTTGTTTCCTTTTTCCTCACCCCGAACACGTTTTAATATCTTGGCAATTTCTACTACTAGCGGAAATGAAGTATCAACCTATATCTCCCAAGTCATATAAAATTTTACGATTATAATTGGGTCCTTTAATGAGTCTGTGGACTCGCTCTCTGGTTGTAGGAAGCAAAGTAGGAATATGACGGACTAACTTATTGAACCCGATGGCATATTATGACATAGTCATGGTGACCTGACGCAACCGTTCACACCCTATGTGCCACGCATTACGGAGAGTCCGGGAAACAAACTCTTTCAAAAGCGTTTCTGAGAACTGAGCCAAGTGGGCGGTGTTGCATTGGCTGGTCTGCCCTCTTAATAGGCTTACCATGAACACCAGTGGAGAATTATCTCTCCTAAGGCCAATTTCTTCATTTGTTATGCTGACTCAACACTGTTGAGCTGACCCATTTATTAACATACTTTTAGATTCTTCTTTGGGGTAACCCTTACCCCTATTTATACACAACAATCACAAATGTAGAGCTCCATACTGACAAATCTTGGCACGAACCACATAGTCCAGAATCTCGTCAACAACTGTACTTCATCCGAAGTACCCCAAAATCCGCAATCATAACGTCCACGCTGAGTAGACCTTCTGTAATTTAGAGTTGTTTCTATACCGCAAGTCCCAACCTTATCCTCAACAAAATCTCAGGCCTTAAACATGTGTAAATTTTAGGGAACCTTACAGTACCACATATATACATTTCAGGCCAAAACTTATATAACACATGACCCCGCAATCCACCCATTGATAGTGGACTCCCCCCACTCGGCACGAAGTCATAGGTCACAACGTCCAATGATCCACAATAATACCCTTCACAACTCGTATAAATCAACCAGATGCCAACGTCCGTTACCCACATGATTCACTAGGTGATCTGTCAATACGTCTGCATCTTCAGTCAGAACCACACGTTAAGGCAATGTTTGAGCATCTCTGGCTCCCTCGTAGTCCATCTGCGGCATCACGAACCGTTGACGCACAACTGATACCTAGTGCACAATGTCATACACGCGTGGAAACAAAAGAATATAAGATATATGTTTCAAGCTAAATCAATGACGCACGATAAGGAATCAAAGAAGTGAATATTTCCTAACAGTTCCATAGCCTCTCGAAGATAAGTACAAATGTCTTCATACCGATCCGTAAGACTCTACTAAACCTGCTTGTGACTCATGACACCTATGAACCCAGTGCTCTGATACCAACTTGTCACGACCCCAAATTCTCTCTGTAGGATGTCGTGATGGCACTTAGTCTCTAAGACTAGGTAAGCCTATCAATGCGGAATAATAATAAATATTTGAAATAAATAAACTACAATTCAAATAATTTCAACTCCAAAAACCCGGTAGAAATAAGTTCCAAGCTTCTAAGAATTATTCTCTATGTCTCTATACATCATAGTCTAAAGCAAATAAGGAAGACAACATAATAAGATAGAAGGGGACTCCGGGGTCTGCGGACGCTGTCAGATATACCTCGAAATCTCCTTGTACAACCAGTTTACTGATGCGTGGCCTGATAAGATGTACCTGGATCTATACAAAAAGATGTGCAGAAGCGTAGTATGAGTACACCACAGCGGTACCCAGTAAGTGCCAAGCCTAACCTCAGTAGAGTAGTGACGAGATCAGGTTAGGCCCTACTGGAGAATAAATAATGGCATGGTAAAATGTTTAAACAATATTATAAGATAAAATGACAATGAAAATGAATCAAGTAGTATGTCACATTTAATTACATCAAATAATGGCAAATAAATACCTTGTGGAAACAAAACAAAATTCTTTTCAACTTTAAGAAAATCATAACAATAATCAAAGGCAACTGCGGCCATAAATCAATATCAACAAGGGCACTCCCGAAATACCTCCTCGTAGTCTCAAATCATAAACAAATTCACAATATCTCATTTCCTTATCTCACTGCGGGAGTCTTCACAATTTATTTTAAAGAAAATATGTTTTCCGAAATAGCATCCCGCGTTTTAGCCATCCTTATCACACCGCATGACTTCTAGTAGTTCCCCTACTAGCCACGCATATCAAGCCACCCTTATCTCACCGCATGCGTTTCAATACCCAGACCTTATACCACCGCATGCGTATCAATATCACAATATATCGCAATTTGCACCTCAGGTGCTCAAATAATTGAACTTGCCAAAATAATTCAACAACAATAATTTTCTACAATAAAGAGGTCACGGCTCATGACAAAATAATTCAACAATAATATTTTTCCACAATAAAGAGCTCACGGCTCATGTCAAAATAATTCAACAATAATATTTTTTCACAATAAAGAGCTCACGGCTCATGTCAAAATAATTTAACAATAATATTTTTTCACAATAAAGAGCTCACTGCTCTATCACAATGAGTACAAAAATCTTACAAAAATATTCAGGAGTAAATAATTCAGGAAAATAATATTTCCAAATCTTTAATACGTTGCTTCAATATCAAGTTTAAAAATGTCAAATACTTCATATTAATAATATTTAATTTAAAGAAAATCAACCTTCAAATAATGCACAGAATAAAAGAATCCAAGTTCCAACTAAATAGATAAAACAATTAGTAGGAAAAGGTCAAGAAAATTTAAAATATAAACATTAAATCAATAATGAAGAATATAACAAAATGAAATAATTAAATTAATGCAAACAATGATCTACACAATTAAAAACATAATCTTTCACATTTACCCTGTGTACACACTCGTCACCTCGTGTACACGACTTTCCACACATTACAATTATCAATACTATGGGGGATTTCCCCCACACAAGGTTAGATAAGTCACTTATCTCGACTTTCTCTAATTTAACCAAGTATTATGCTTTATCCTCGATTTTTCGACTTCGATCGACTCGTATCTAGTCATAATTAATTCGATATAGTCAACAAAAATTATAGTAATCAATTTCATAAAAAATAATTATATTTTTCAATAAAATCCGAAATTAGCTCAAAATTTGCACGTGGGTCCCACATCTCGGAATCCGGCGAACCTTACAAAATCCGACAACCCATTCAATTACGAGTCCACCCATACCAATTTTACCAAATTCCGATAACAACTCGACCTCCAACTCCTAAATTTTCGTATTTGGAGGATTTTGCAAAAATCTTGATTTTTCTTCAATAAATTCACGGATTCATGATGTAAATGAGTATGGAATCATGAAATATAATCAATATAGGATAAGGAACACTTACCCCCAATGTTTTCCCATAAAAATCGCTCAAGAACCGTGCTCCAAAAATCCAAAACGAAATGAAGGAAATGATCATTTTTGGTCCTTAAGTTTCTACTCATCCGTCACTAAAAGTCTATTTTCCGTCACTAAAAGTCCACCAGAACTTGCTTGTACCAGCCTTCCTTCAATCAATCATAACGTTATGTACAAATATCCAAATGATGAATGGTTTAACTTTCTGGAAACTAGAATCAAACGACTACAACTTTCATGTTTTAAAAATTTTCCAATTCCTTATGAATTACGAGATATAAGCTTCCAAAGTAGGCTTCATGCATCAGACATTTCTGGCGAAACGGCTCTACCAGCTTTCATTCAATCCATCATAACTTTCGGTATAAATGTCAGAATAATGAATGGTTTAACCTTCTGGAAACTAGAATCAAACGAATACAACTTTCATGTTTTGAAAATTTTCTGATTCCTCATGAATTGCGAGATATAAGCTTCCAAAGTTGGCTCCACGCACCAGAAATTTCCAGCAACCCTCTTTGTCCGAAATCCATTCCGTTTACCTTCCGAAATCCACCCGAGACCCTCGGGACCTTAACCAATTATTCCAACATGTCCCAAAATACAATACGAACTTAGTCGTGGCTTCAAACCACATCAAACAACATCAAAACGACGAATCGCACCTCAAATCAAAATCTATGAACTTTGAACTTTCAAATTTTATATCTTGTGCCGAAACACATCAAATCAATTCGTAGTGACTTCAAATTTTGCACACAAGTAATAAATGGCATAACAGACCTATTCCAATTTCCAGAATCGGATTCCGACCTCGATATCAAAAAGTCAACCCTCGGTCAAGCTTTCCAAAAATTTAACTTTTGGCATTTCAAGCCTAATTCCACCACGAACATCCAAATAAAATTCCGATCACGTTCTTAAGTCCAAAATCACCATACAGAGCTGTTGAAATCATCATAATTCTATTCCGGGGTCGTTTGCACATAATTTGACATCCGACCACTATTTGAACTTAAACTTTTAATTTTTCATCAAAATTCCATATCTAGGGCTAGGGACCTCAGAATTTGATTCCGGGCACACACCTAAGTCCCAAATCACGATACGGACCTACTGGAGCTGTCAAAACACTGATCTAAATCTTTTTGCTCAAAATGTTGATCAAAGTCAAGTTAGTTGAGTTTTATAGCTCTAATTCACATTTTAATCCATTTTTCATCTGAAAACTTTTCGGAAAATTTTACTAAGTGCGCACACAAGTCGAGGAATGATAAATAGTTATTTTGGAGTTCTTAGAACACAAAATTAATTATTAAATTTAAAGATGACATTTTGGATCATCACAGCCGCACCCTAGGTCCCGCGGTCGCGAAATTTTGGTGCGGTCCGCGAAATTCTTGGGGCTGCACTGCCAGACTTTAGTATTTTGGCCATAACATTCTCTACAGATGTCCAAATGATGATATCTTTACCTTTTTGGAAACTAGACACGAAGAGATACAATGTTCATTTCTGAATCATCACAAACTTCCTTGTGGGTCAAAAGATATAGGCTTCCGAAGTCGGACCAACGGACTGTAGAACTTCCTGGAGCGCGGCCGCGGACAGAATTGCGCGGTACGCAAAAATTTGAGTGCGGCCGCAAAATTCTGCGGCTGATAGCATCCTTGAAAGTGCCAGAACAGTATTAGAGTGCTGAAATACCCTGACTCGCTCAAAACTCATCCGGAACCTTTCAGACACAAACCATATATGAATTTCAATCATAAAATACGCTACGGACCTGCTTGCGCACTCAAAACAGTGAAAAAAGGTCGTCTTAACCCGATATTGACCGTGACCAAACTCCCAATTTCCTTAACTTTACAAATCTCTCAACTTCTATGTTTTGCATCGAAACGTATCAAATCAATCCGGAATGACTTTAAATTTTGCACACAAGTCATAAATGACTTAATGGATCTATTCCCATTTCCAGAATCGAAATCTGACCTCGTTATAAAAATTTCACCCTTCTTTTGGATTTTTCCAAAATCTTATATTTTCCAACTTTCGCCAAAATGTGTCGAATTTCCCTACGGACTTCCAAATTCAAATCCGAACACACTCCTAAGTACGAATTCATCATACAAAGCTATTGCCATCCTTGAAATTCTATTTCGGGGTCGTTTGCTCAAAAGTAATCTCTCCAGTCAACTCTTTCCATTTAAGCTTCTAAATAAGAATTGTTCTTTTAACTAAATTCCGAATCTTCATTAAATCAAACTCGACCACACCCGCGGGTCATTAGACATATTATGAAGCTGTTCGAGAACTGAAACCACTGAACGGGGCGTTAATTCTTAAAACGACAAGTCGGGTCGTTACATTCTCCACCTCTTAAACAAACGTTCGTCCTCGAATGTTCTAAGAATTGTTCTGAGGTTACCAAATTGATGATTTTACTTTTACACATATACTCACGGTTGATTCCATGCTACCGCAATTGAGATAAGCCCGACAACACCATCACATTTGAGATTATTTATTTTATTCACACTTATAAGCCTTTAAGCCAATTCCTTATACTCCAATTAAATTTCAAATTCCCTACATCAAGACACGATGTTAGTCTCAACCGGCTATAGAAAATCATGCCTATGCACATATCAACTTTCTTGATAATGTCGAAGTACTTCAAAATTTTTCTGGGGTGTTACATTCTTCCCCGCTTATGATCATTCGCCCTCAACCACATAACATAACACATCTCTTCTTTTGCACGTTGTAATCTCCCAAATATTTCTAACTCCCAAATTTTTCAGAAATTTCGGCAGAGTTTCCCATGTAATTGGACCTATCCACCTGTCAGAGTAACACCAAAATAACTCCTAACAATACATCCACAATGTATATATCAATAACACAAATCTCAGCATTACAAGCCCAGCATTATCACAATGATATCAGAACATGAAGTACATCATATGTATGCTCATCACCACAACTTTAGTCTTAAAAGTTGTTCATAATTAATTCCAACATCATCAATTAATCTCATATTAACCACCTTCTTATTTCGAATTTGCACAACACTGACAATAGAATGTGAGGCATACAGACCTCATGATTACTTACTCAGATTAATGAGTCACATTTAACGCCACCTGGGCACTCATCTCATAGGCTAAAACTCAATGTTTACAGCACGAAAATGGCTGAATATGCACAGAAAATATACAAGAATTATCAAATAAGCCTAACAGGCATGACTCCCTATTAATATTATTGTACAAATTAAATTTCACAAAGGGAGAATTTAAACTCATAAATATTTTACCATAAGGACCTCGTCCTTTCATAACCTCCAACGCGGCTTGCAGCCCGATTTAAATATTTTACATCATATAAAAAAGCGAGGATCTCGTCCTCAACTCCGAATCACAAGTATGTTGCACATTGTGCCAACTGAAATTTCAATTTCCTTTCTTTCTTCTTTTCAATAAATTTCGTAAACATTTTTCATAACACATACTGAACCCTCATACCGGTAGGGCATATAATTCATAAACATTGGAATCAATTATTCCGAAACGCATTAAACCCACTGTAGTGAATAATAAACATTACTTTTGGACTTATAGTCCTCAATGGTGTACGAAATAAAATGACAGATACTGACTCACATCTTTAAATCTCCCAACGGGGATAAACATATAAGTGGTTCACAAACTTACGAAGCTCGCCCATAAGCAGAGCATAATAGGAGGACTCACCTTAATAATCAGATCCGAACCCAACTACGGGGAAATATTATTTTTATAACAAATCGGGATCGTACTTGTAACGACACCATCTAGTGTATCGGCCTCAGCCAAATCATAGCGATTATATCAACGGGTCGGGACTCCACCTCTTAAGCGCCCACTACCCTCCTGTCCTCAACCTCTAGCTGAATGTGCACCTGGAGTGTTAACTGGATTAAAGCTTGTAGCTTGAGTGTTCTGATGAAATCCACCCCTCCCAAGTCTGGGACAATCTCTCATGATATGCCTAGTATCACCGCACTCATAACAACCCCTCTGAGGTCGCGACTGCTCGTACTGAGTCTGTGCCGGATAATCGGAATAACCGGAATAACTACTGTAATAATCTAGAGTCGGTGGTGCACTATAAACTGGAGTACCCCGAGTAATCTGATATGCAGACTGAGCTGACCGACTGCTCGAGCCTCCGCTATAATGGGTCCTAGCTGAAGAGTAAAATCCACTGAACCCTCCACATCTTCGAGACCTTTTGGCCTCCTTAGACTCCCTTTCCTCGCCTAAAACACCCTCAATCTTCCTTGGAATCTCCACTACTTGTTGAAATGGAGTATCAGTTTGTAATTCTCGAGCCATGCATATTTTAATATCATAATCGAGCCCCTCAATGAATATGCGGACCCCCTCTCTGATTGTAGGAACCAAGATCGGTGCATGACGAGCTAACTCACTAAACTTGATAGCATATTCTAACACTGTCATAGTGCCCTGACCCAACCGTTCTAACTCTGTGCGCCACACATCTTGGAGAGTCTGGGGAAATCAAACTCTTTCAAAAACATTTCCAAAAATTGAGCCCAAGTTGGTGGTGTTGCATCGGCTGGTCTACCTTCTTCATAGACTTGTCACCACTGATACGCTATGCATGACAATTGAAATGTAGTAAAGGCAACTCCGCTCACTTCCACAATACCCATGGTGCAGAGAATACGGTGAAAAATTTCTAGAAATCGTTCGGCATCCTCTGTAGTTGTGCCACTGAAAGTAGGTGGACTATACCTCTTAAATCTTTCAAGCCTTTTTTTTGTTCTTCTGCTGATGCCTCTGGCCTAATCTCAGGCCGAACCAGAATAACAGGTTGTACCGGTATTGCACCTGGAACCTGACCAACGTGAACCTGCTGCTCTTGAGTTATGGTAGGAGTCTGAGCTATTCCCCCAATCTGCGAAATATTTGGTGCAACATAGATCAATCCCGCCTGAGTTAATGTACCAAACATACTCAGGAACTGTGCTAAGGTCTCCTTAAGTCCAGGGGTAACAACAGGTGTTTCTGGTACTTGTCCCCCGACTGGAGCTACTGGTGGCTCCTTAACTGTTGTTCTGACGTGTGCTCTAGTCGCAGCACGTGCCCTTCCTCGACCTCTACCTCGGCCCCGGGGTCTTGCAGCCCTAGCAGTATGTGCGGATGCCTGCTCAGCTAACCCAATAGCAAGTGTCTTCACCATCTGTGAGAGAATGGAGATACAAAGGTTCAAATTTCAAATTCAACAAATTCCGCACGACTTGAATGAAAGAAATGGAAATTTACTAACAGTTCTGTAGCCTCTCGAAGATAAGTACAGACGTCTCCGTTCCGATCCGCAAGACTCTACTAGACTCGTTCGTGACTTGTAGAACCTATGAACCTAGAGCTTTGATACCAACTTGTCACGACCCAAAATCCCACCACAGGCGTCGTGATGGAACCTAGTCTCTAAGACTAGGTAAGCCGGTTTCTATTACATTTTAAGCCATTGTTTTTAATAAGTAACCTAAACTAACAGCGGAATAAATATGAATATACAACATCCTAATACTGGTAGTACTGAATCACGAACTCTAACTGAATACATGGAATGATCACGAAGACCGAATATACAATACTGTTTGATTACAAGTTAACAGTACAATGAAATGAAAAGATTCAAAGGGACTACGACGCCCAAGTAGCTCAACCTTGAATCCTTACGATCCCTCTTTAACTCTACTCAAGTTCGATATTTCCAATACCTGGCTCTGCACAAAAATGTGCATAAGTGTAGTATGAGTACACCACGGTTGGTACCCAGTAAGTATCAAGACTAACCTCAATTGAGTAGAGACGAGGTACAGTCAAGACACTCACTAGTCTAATAACCTGTGCAATATAATATACAAAATAATAGGAAACAAATAACATCAAGGCAACATAAAACAACCAATGATATGCATAGTAAGACAATAAAATCACCATTTAATATCGCTCAACAATTAATAAATACAATTACACCCAGTTAAATCAAGTTCTTCAATTAAATATCTTTCACATATAATTCTTACGAATGAAACTCTTTTTCAAATATAATTTCGTCGAATAAATATCTTTCAAATACAATTCTTTCATATAATTCTTCTTGAATAAAAATCCTTTCAAATAAATATTTTGAATATAATTCTTCATTTAAAGAGTCACCATGTGACACCTGATTTCAAAATCATAAAAATACGGGTTTCAACCCATTTTTATATTTTCATAAACACGGGTCTCAACCCATTTTTCATATCTCCACGGCACTTCGTGCTCATAATTAAATTATCATATTTCTCCGGCACCTCGTGCCCTCATTTCATATCTCAACTGCACAGACAACTCATGTACCAATATCCTCAATGTATATAAGATCCACATGATCAATTTATTTTTCAATAAAGTAAGGTTAAAATATTTAAATCAAGTAAGAAATCAATAAATGAATAAATTTATTTTAGAATCATTTGGGTGGAGAAAATAACATTTCAAATAAAATGAAACATCAGATAAACTACTGATTTGGATATAAACTTTATTAAATTAAAACATATTAGGAATTTTGTTTTATTTAAAACAACTCAATCATCAAAACAAGTACAACCCAAAAATACAAATCCTCAAAGTCTCGTACGAAAAAGTCGAGGTCAACACAATACCTCAAGAAATACAAAACACTTAATATTAGGTGAAATAATACATCACGGAAAACACAAGAATTTACAAATTTCGAAAAAATAAAATAACCAAAAGCAAGTGCAGCCATAGAAAAATATCAACTAAAGGGCATTCCCGAGGTACCGCCTCGTAGTCCCAAATCATAATTAAATTCACAATATCTCATTTTCTTATATCACTGCGGGAGCCTTCACATTTAATTTTAATGAAATCATTTTTTCCGAAATAGCATCCCGCGTTTTTAGCCACCCTTATCACACCGCATGACTTCTAGTAGTTTCCCTACTAGCCACGCGTTTCAAACCACCCTTATCTCACCGCATGCGTATCAATATCACAATATTTCACAAATCGCACCTCAAGTGCCCAAATATCACACAACATAATACAACTTGCACCTCAAGTGCCCAAATATTACAACATTTCACAAATTGCACATCAAGTGCTCAAATCTTACAACATATCACAGATTGCACATCAAGTGCTCAAATCTTACAACATATCACAAATTGCAAATCAAGTGCCCAAATATTTCAACTTGCCACAGAAATCAACAATACATTATTTTCCGCAATAAGGAGCTCATGGCTCGACATAATGTGCACAACACCCAAAAACAATCATTAGAGACAGAAATTACTCAACATAAAGCAAAGTCTTTATTAAATTAACATTTTTCAATAATTATATAAACACCTCTTCTTAAGCTCATTTAATTAATTATTTGCAAAGGGGAAAATCCATAATGAAATTAAATTCCAATAATTGTCCAATTTACCACACAATATGCTCAAGACTTTAACTCGATAAAATTTACACATATAAGCCCGAGTACGTACTCGTCACCTCGCGTACACAACTTTTCACATTTCACAAATGGCACATAAGACTCGATGCCTAAGGGGTAATTCCCCCACTCGAGGTTAAGCAAGACACTTACCTTTTTGAAGTTATGCCGATATTCCAAAATCGCCTTCTTGCTTTAATTGACCTCCGGACCACTCAAATCTATCCAAATTAATTGCATAACTCATTAAAATTCATTGGAAATAATTCCGGATAATAATACGTCGACTTAGAATTTTATTCCAAAAAGTCAGCAAAAGTCAACGTGGGACCCGCCTCTCGGAACCCGACATAATTTTCACGAAATCTGATCACCCATTCCGATACCAGTTCAACCATACTAAAATTATCAAATTCCGATGTCAAATGGACCTTCAAATTTTAAATTTGTGGTTTATGAAGTTTCTACAATCTTTCCCCAAATTTTCATCTCAAAGTACTAATTAAATGATGAAATCAGTGATATATTCATCTATATTAACCAAATCTGAGTTAGAATCACTTACTCCAATGAATTTCTTGAAAATCCCACGAACAATCGCCACAAACCGAGCTCCCTAGGTCCAAAATGTGAAATAATGTCCTAAACCCCGTTTATATAGTCCACCCTCTGAACTCCACTTTGCGGTCCACGGAATTCCAACCGCGGCCGTGCCCCAGGTCCCGCGGTCGCGAAATTTTGGTGCGGTCCGCGAAATTCTTGAGGCTACACTGCCTGACTTTAGTATTTTGGCCTTAACTTTCTCTACAGATGTCCAAATGATTACTTCTTTACTTTTCTGGAAACTAGACACGAAGAGCTACTATTTCGCTTTTAAATCACCTAAAATTTCCCTTATGGATCAAAAGATATAGGCATTCAAAGTCGAACCAACGGACTGCAGAACATCCTGGAGCACGGCCATGGACAGAATTGCGCGGTCCGCGAATATTTGAGCGCGGCCGCGAAATTTCTGCGACTGACCGCGTCCCTCCTTCACCTCAGCACCCAAAAATGCGCGGTCTGTGTCCCTCCTTCGCCTCAGTGCCCAAAAATGCGCTGTCCGCATCCCGTAAAGTGCCAGAACAATATTAGAGTGCCGAAATGCCCGGACTCACTCAAAACTCATCCCGAAACTCATCCGGAACCTCCCGGACACAAATCATATATGAATTTCAATCATAAAACACGCGACGGACCTGCTCGCGTACTCAAAATACTGAAAATAGGTCATCTTGACCCAATATTAACCATGGCCAAATTCCCAATTTCCTTAATTTTACAAATCTCTCAACTTCTATGTTTTGCACCGAAACATATCAAATCAATCCGGAATGACTTTAAATTTTGCACACAAGTCATAAATAACTTAATGGATCTATTCCTATTCCCAGAATTGAAATCCGGCCTCGTTATAAAAAATTCACCCTTCGGTCGGACTTTTCCAAAAAACTTATATTTTCCAACTTTCGCCAAAATGTGTCGAATTGCCCTACGGCCTTCCAAATCCAAATCTGAACACACGCTTAAGTCCGAATTCATCATACAAAGTTATTACCATCCTCGAAATTCTATTTCGGGGCCGTTTTCTCAAAAGTATCTCTCCGGTCAACTCTTTCCATTTAAGCTTCTAAATAAGAATTGTTCTTTTAACTAAATTCCGAATCTTCATTAAATCAAACTCGACCACACCCGCGGGTCATAATATATATTGTGAAGCTTTTCGAGAACTTAAGCCACTGAGCGGGGCATTAATTCTTAAAATGACAAGTCGGGTCATTACACAGGTGCAGCCCAAACTTTCTGTTTTACAAACCGTCCTTGTACTACTGTTAGTAATTGTAGCATAACCTTTTGTACAAAATTGAGATGAGGGTGATTCAAGATGTTATGAAACGCTAAGACACATATATGCAACTGTAAAGAACACACAGTCTAGTTTGTCCTTTTTCATCTTCAAATCTGAATCACAACACGAGACAATGATACTGTCCAGAATTTCTATTGCAAACATTTTGGGTAATTTTCACCAATATTATGTTTAGTTTGACATGTTAAATCACTGAACTTACATAGATATTTGATTATGTATTTAAGGTATATATACCCTTGTAAAATCTAAGGGGAAGTGTTTGAGAAAGTGGACGGATTTGGTTTGTCTATGGAGTAGATGATTCGAACGTCCTCACGTTGTGGTTGAACTATTTTGTGGTAAAACACCAAGGTTTGTGTATAAACTTTGTACTCTTTTTACTTGATGAAATATTTTGAAATAACCTGATATTTTAATTTTCCTGTCTTCAATTAATAACATTGTATTCGTGTTATATCAAGTATTGCAAGATATTTGCTAAATCACCCACTCGCACAGATTATTTGATAATTTTACATTCTTGTTGGGACTTTTTCCTTCTTGTGGAAGTGACTTTGTCGCTCATCTTGGCATGCCTATTGATTTGGATATTTTGCCATCTTGACTTTGAATTTGTAGTTCATCTTAAATTATGGAACTTGTCCGTGTTAAGTACAAACTAGGAAACCATTTTTAATATGGTTCTTGATTATCTTGACTATTGGGTTTGGATCTTACTTGATTTGGGGCTTCAGTCCATCTTGATATCTGATTTTGCTTAGTGTGATGGTATGAAATACATATTGGGCAAAAAATGAATATTTGACAAACTCTCTTGGATTGATAGTATACGCTTTCTCAACTCTTGATTCTTGAACATTGTTATTGATATTTGGAAACACTTCAAGGGTTGATATTTGATATTTTTGATATATTTGTTCACTTGTTTTAAATTATGTTTCATTTTTGCTACCTATGACAAAAAATGGGAATTGGAGAAGTTAATGGCTCCAAGCCCAAAGTTTATAAGCCACTAAGCTTTATGCTTAGCGATAGTTGTTTTCTATCGTAGGTAATGTACGGGATGAAATTTGAAGATGACCTTATGAAGTTGTTTTTTGGGAGAACTTATGGATATCACATTTGCATATGCACCTTGGTTTTGTATAGTTTTGGGACATGTACATGATATATATATATATCACACTTATGTATGTTATTTGGAGGCTTGATTGATATTAAGACCAAAATCTTGTGACTTGAATTTGGTAACTTGTTTTGCTGTTTTAGGGTGTGTTAATAACTCAAGTCTTGTAATATATTGAATTTACACTTTGTCTTGTAAAAATGTACAAAGGAGAAGACTAGTTTTATTTATTTATTTTTATTTTATGTTTACTTGCTGGTTTGAAATTTATGTACAATATGAACATGCAGTGACGTTGAACAAAAAGTATAATTTTGTTAGGAAGTTGCTTTAATATGTTGATTATTCAAGAAGGGTTATATCACCTTATGTTAACATTTTGACATTGTATTTCATTAAAAATAAATTATGAAGTGTATTTTCAAAAATTAAAATGTTGCACTTTGAACCTAATCGCATGGACTTATTTTCACTACTAAATTATTCTATTTTTTTACTGATATATTCTTAATGTTGTAAGTAGTAAATTAGATTTGTTTCGTAAGTAGCACCTCCCAAAGGGGTTTCTACAAGTTTTAGTATCAGAGGCTAGGTTTGTGATTCTAGGATTTTTGTTGTGATCGTACCTAATATTTGCTGTTATTTTCTTTCTTGAAAAAGACTTTGAGAGTATAATGCGTACCCATTATAATGCTCCACCTTACCTATAGATGATAAACCCTTACCTAACCTAAATCATCCTCGTGTTAGTGAAAATGAAGGTGGTAGTAATACAAGAGCAATGGGTCATAGTATTCATATTATGACTACTCCATTTCAGCAGATGGCTGAGTTCTTTCGTCACTTGGCTGGGACAAGGTCAGAACCTAGTGAAATGAATTTTGAGAAGATGAGAAAAATGGGTGGAGTTGAATTTGAAGGCACTACTTATCCCACGATAGCTGAACAATGGCTCGAGCACATGGAGAGGGTATTTGAACAACTAGAGTGTACTAATGCTTCCAAATTTAAGTATGTTATCTCTCTTTTATAAAAAGATGCATATGATTGGTGGGTAAGTGTGCCTAATGCAAAAGCAAAACCTTCGGTGCTGACTTGGGATGACTTTGTGAAAGCATTTCGTGCGAAATATGGCCCCCATGTCTATTGTGATGCTAAGAAAAAAGAGTTTCTGAATTTAAGACAAGGGAGTATGTCTATTGCAGAGTATCAACAAAAATTTCTCTGGCTTTCTCGCTATGCTGGAGATATTATTGATGGTGAAAGAGACAAGTGCAAAAGATTTGAAGAAGGTTTGAATGGTTACATTCGAAAATCTGTGGCAATCTTGCAACTTGAGGATTTTTCCAAGCTAATTTCAGCTGCTCTTACTTGGGAAAAAATTGACAAGTAAGAAGCTAGTAGGAGAGAAAACAGGTTTAGGAAGGGTAATTCAGATTATAGCGGTCTTGTCACAATCCAAATTATCCCTCCGTAAGGGGTCGTGATGGCACCTAGTCTTTACGACTAGGTAAGCCTAATATTGCAAAAAATATAAAGAAAACACAATATTTTAAAGGTAAACATCATATTATAAATAGCCAAGAGTAGCACCACTCGGCATATACAAAATAGTTTTCCCAAGACCTGGAATATCACTAAGTCACAAGCTTCTATAATCTATGTAGCTCTATACAAAAGTCTGAGGATAATAAAGAAAGTATCTAGGCGAGGGAGCAGAAGGGGACTCCGAAGATCTGCGGACGCAAGCAGAAGTACCTTGAAGTCTCATAGAATCAACAACACGTACTAACCCCGAGGCTGATAGCTCGCACCTGGATTTGCACACGAAAACATGTGCAGGGAAGGGCATGAGTACACCACAATGGTAACCAGTAAGTGCCAAGCCTAACCTCGGTCGAGTAGTGACGAGGTCAGGTCAAGGCCCTACTAGAGTAAATATAATAAATTAAACAGTAAAAGATATAAGTAGAATTTACAGTAACACAGTTAAAGAAATTTTCGAAAATTTAACAGTTAAGGGAGCCCTCGGCTCAAAACAAGGTAAACACAGTGGGAAATCTCTCGGGATACCGTCCCATAGTTTCAAATGAATATGCAGTATAGGGGTACCTCCCGGAATACGCCCGTAGTCCCAAAGTAAATATGCAGTGTTGGGGGATCTCCCGGAATACGTCCGTAGTTCCAAAGTAAATATGCAGTACAAGGGGATCTCCCGGAATACGTCCGTAGTCCCAAAGTAAATATGCAGTACTGGGGGATCTCCCGTAATACGTCCGTAGTCCCAAAGTAAATATGCAACGCAAGATGAAATAACAGGTATGACATCAAGTTATACAGTTTATACTGGACCCAGATAAGGCAAATAAGGACTTAGCTAAACATGACGCACAGAATGTCAATTAGGCAGTTAAAACACGTAAGCATGCTTTTCTAGTCTAAACTACATAATTAAACATATTAGTACAACTTAATAAGAGAAGCAATTTATGGTTTAAAAAGGTTAAACAAGATTTTTGCAATTATAGCCCGTGTACGTACTCGTCACCTCACATACACGGCGCCCCCACACCAAATAATATCAAGATATCCTAAGGGGGAAGTCCCCAACACAAGGTTAGGCAAGCCACTTACCTCGAATCGCTCAAATCAACTCGATATCACGTTCTTGCCACGAGTATCTGACTCCAAATGGACCGAATCTATTCAAAACAGTACAATACCATCAATATGCGCTAATGGAATGAATCCCACAAGAAACCTCATTCACTCACGAGTCTAACCATATCAGATTTACTAAAATCCGACACCAAATGGTCCTCCAATCCACAATTCAAACTTCCAAATCCCTACCCTCCAACTTCCAATTTCCACCTTAAATACACATTAACTAGGTGGGAAAACACATGGCAAGGCAATATTATTGATCAAAAATAAGCACAAGGAACTTACCTCAAGAAATGCCTCAAAAATTCTCTCAAATATTGCCCTAACCCGAGTTTGCAAAGCCAAAAATGATAAAAATCGCGAAGCCCTTCGGTTTTAATCACTGCCCAGGTATTTCCGCACCTGCGGAACTTGGGCTCGCACCTGCGGGTGCGCTTGTGCGAAAAACGTGCGCATATGCACAACTCACTTACCCCCTCTGCCTTCGCACCTGCGACAAAAAGGGCCGCACCTGCGCGCGCGCCTGCGGACATCCCTTTCGCTTCTGCGCATCTTGCGCATTTGCGAACAACCTTGTGCATTTGCGGGCATAGCAGATGCAGCACTTCCTCGCATCTGCGACCCCAGGCCAACTCTTGACTTTCTCGTATCTGCGCCTGCAAGCCACGCTTCTGCGAGGCCGCACCTGCGGACTCCCCACCGCAGGTGAGAAAACACCAGAACCAACAAAAATCAGAAATTCCTCTAAGTCCAAGCTTTCACCCGTTAAGCATCCGAAATACACCCGAGGCCCCCGGGACCTCGACCAAACATACAAACCAATACTAAAACACCATACCAACTTAGTCGAGCTCTCAAATCCCATTAAACAACGCAAAAATCACGAATCACCCTCCAATTCAAACATAAAGAACTTGAAACTTCAAAATTCTACAACAGATGTCGAAACCTATCAAATCACGTCCGATTGACCTCAAATTTTGCGCACAAGTTATAATCAACATTACGGACCTACTCCAACTTTCAAAATTGGAAAATGACCCGATATCAAAAATTCCACTACCGGCCCAAAACTCCAAAAATTCGCGATTTCAAGCCTAAATGAGCTACGAATCTCCAAAACACAATCCGAACACGCTCCTGAACCCAAAATCACCTAACGGAGCTACCGGAACTGACAAAATTCCATTCCGAAGTTTTTTTCACATAGTTCCGACTACGGTCCAAATCCTAGGGCTTAAGCTCTCATTTAGGGACTAAGTGTCCCAAAACACTTCAAAACTCAAAATCAATCATCCCGGCAAGTCACAATAGCAGAAAAAGATTTGGGGAAAGCAGTTAATAGGGGATCGGGGCTATTACTCTCAAAATGACCAGCCGGGTCATTACAGGTTTGTCCTAGATGGGAAAGTTTGACTATTCCAAGACTGAAAGTGCACAAAAGTCATCATATCATAAGCAGAATAAGACAAATTTCTCTACTTCTAGTACTCCAAGTTATGGCCAAGGCAAAACTTATACACCTATTTGTGCATAGTGCGGAAAGAATCACTATGGTGCGTACATAAGAGCTTCTGGTGCTTGTTTTAATTGTGGAAGTCTGGATCATAAAATGAAGGATTGTCCTAATCCTAATCCTCTTTCTTATACACATACAAGAGGCTCAGTTCAAAAGCCTATCACTACTCATTCTCAAGCTAATAGCGGTGCAAGACCTAGAAATATGTAAGCGGCGGGTTCGAGGGGGAGCTAATCGGGCTAGTGGGTCGATATCTACTGTAGGAGTCTATGCTATGAGATAGAAGAATGACCACGATGTCCCGGACGTGGTTGTATGTAAATTTCACTTATTTGGTATATCTGTTGTTACATTATTTGATCCTGGATCCTTTCAATCTTATGTTTTCTCATCACTTACATTTCCTGATACTGTTAAATCTGTGAGACTTTACTTTGATGTACTGGTCACGATTCCATTAGGTCATTAGGCTATTGTTAACAGGATTTATCGAGATTGTCCATTCATGATTCAAAATCTGCTCTTCCCTACAGACTTGCTTAAAATGCTCTTCCTAGACTATGATGTTATTGTTGGTATGGATATGCTTCATAGGCACCATGCAACGGTTGATTGTAGGTTGATGAAAGTGACTTTTAGAACTCCTGCATACTCACACATAGTAGTTCAAGGAGAAAGATCATTGACATATAATATTATTTCTGCGATCTTGGCAAGGAATATGATTTATCACGGTTGTGATGCCTATCTTGCTCATATAGTCGATACACGATTGGGGAGTCCAAGTCTTAAGGACATACCAACAGTGTGTGACTTTCCTGATGTATTTCCTGATGATCTTCTTGGGTTGCCTCCAGAAAGGGAGATTGAATTTCCTATAGAGCTTGTCCCTGGAACTACTCATATTTCTATCGCTCCTTATAGAATGGCTCCAGCTGAATTAAAAGAGTTGAAGGCTCAATTACAAAAACTTCTTAAGAATGGTTTTATCCGTCCCGGTATTTTGCCTTGGGGAGCTCCTAATTTATTTGTGAAAAATAAAGATGGCACTCTTAGGCTTTGCATTGATTACCGACAGCTGAACAAGGTAACAATCAAAAACAAATACCCACTGCCTAGAATCGATGACTTGTTTGACCAACTGAAGGCCAACTTGTTCTCAAAATTTGACTTGAGGTCTGGATATTATCAGTTGTGCGTGAGGGAGGAAGATATTCCTAAAATTTCTTTTAGGACCAAGTATGGCCATTCTGAATTTTTGGTAATGCCATTTGGTTTGACAAATGCTCCTATTGCATTTATGGATCTAATGAACCGTGTATTCAAGCCTTACCTTGATCAATTTGTGATGGTCTTTATTGATGATATTTTAGTCTATTCCAAGAATAGATAAGATCATGATTATCATCTCCGAATTGTCATGAAAATTCTAAAAGAGAGGCAACTCTATGCGAAGCTTTCCAAATGTGAATTTTGGCTGAGTGAAGTGGCGTTTTTGAGGCATATTGCATCAGCTGAAGGTGTGAAGGTTGATCCTAATAATATTCAAGCTATTGTTGATTATAAACCTCCTAAAACTCCAACTGAGATTAGAAGTTTCTTGGGTTTAGCAGGATACTATAGGAGGTTCGTGAAGGGCTTCTCTATTATAACTTCTCCTTTGACCAAACTTTTGGGGAAAGACGCCAAATTTGTGTGGGATGACAAGTGTCAAGATAGATTTGAAAATCTCAAATCCTTGTTGACACAAGCTCTAATACTTTCTTTGCCAGCTGAAGGGCAAGATTATGTGGTATAAGTGATACATCTCACCGTGGCTTGAGTTGTGTTTTGATGCAAGAAGGGAACGTAATTGTGTATGCCTCTTGAAAGTTGAAATCACATGAGTTGAATTATCCCACTCACGATCTTGAACTTACTGTCATTGTTCTTGCCTTGAAAATTTGGAGGCATTACTTGTACGGGAATAAGTCTTATATATTTACTGATCACAAGAGTTTGAAATACTTGGCTATACAAAAAGATTTAAACTTGAGACAACGTAGATCGCTTGAACTCATCAAAGATTATGATTGCACGATTGATTATCATCCTGGTAAAGCCAATGTGGTTGCAGATTCGTTGAGTCACAATTTCCTTGCAAGTTTAACTCTAAGTCCTTTGCCTTTTCTTCTTGAATTAAGAGACATGAATGCTTGTATTTCATTTAATTCTAATGGTTCTATCATTGCTAATTTTGAAGTCAAGCCAGTCTTACTTGAGCAAGTCTAAGAAGCGCAAAAGTTAGAGGAGAAGCTTGTGAAACGGGTTGAAGAAGTCCAAAATGGAAGAGAATCGGATTTTACATTGAAGAAAGATGATACCTTATTTTATAAAAATAGGTTGTGCGTTCCTAATGATGATGAATTGAGGAATAAGATCTTGATTAAAGCACATAGTCCACCTTATGCAATGCATCCTGGAGGTACTAAAATGTACCGGACCATCAATGAGCACTACTAGTGGAGTGGTATGAAGAAAGACATTGCAAAGTTCATTTCTAAATGCTTGGTATGCTAACAAATAAAAGCTGAACATTAAGTCCCAGTTGGTCTACTACAACCCTTGTCGATGCCTGAGTGGAAATTAGAAAGGATAACGATGGACTTTGTTTCTGGACTTCCACGCACTCAAAGGAATCATGATGCAATTTGGGTCATTGTAGATAGACTAACTAAGAGTGCTCATTTCTTGGCAATCAGAATGGACTATCACTAGAACGTTTGGCAGAATTATACATTAATGAGATTGTGAGGCTGCATGGAATCCCGGTTTCTATTGTGTTTGACAGAGATCCAGATTTTGGTCTAGTTTGCAAGAAGCTTTGGGTTCTGGGTTGAATTTCAGTACTGCTTTCCATCCACAAACAAACGACCAGTCTGAGAGGGTAATACAAATCTTAGAGGATATGCTTCGAGCCTGCATTATTGAGTTTGAGGGTAGTTAGGACAAACACTTAGCCCTGATAGAATATGATTACAATAATAGCTACCAATCAAGTATAGGCATGCCTCTTTATGAAGTTTTATATGGGAGAAAATGTAGAACGCCTCTTTGTTGGAACGAGGTTGATGAAAGAAAATTGGTGGGTCCTGATATTGTGCAACAAGCTAAAAGTAAGGAAACAATCATCAATGATCGCTTAAAAATTGCCTCAGACAGACAAAAGTCTTATGCTGATCTTAAGAGGCGTGAAATTGAGTATAAAGCGGGGGATAAGGTATTTTTAAAAGTTCCTCCATGGAAGAAGATTATGAGATTTGGCCAAAAAGGTAAACTTAATCCTCAATTTATTGGACCTTATGAAGTGCTTGAGAGAGTTGGTCCAGTTGCTTATAAACTAGCTCTTCCACTAGAGTTAGACAAGATCCACAACGTCTTTCATGTTTCACTGCTTAGAAGATATCGCTCAGATCCATCTCATGTTCTTCCTATTGAATCTATTGAGGTCAATCCTAATTTTACATATGGAGAAGAACCAATCCAAATCTTAGCGTGTGAGTTAAAAGAGCTTAGAAACAAGAGCACCCCCTTAGTGAAAGTTCTTTGGAAAAATCATTCTGGCGAAGAAGCTACTTGGGAGCGAAAAGAGGACATGCGAGTTCAATATCCACATTTGTTTCGGGACTAGTGCAAGGTAAATTTCGGGACAAAATTTGTTTAAGGGGGAGAGAGTTGTAACACCCTAAAATTTTACTAATATTTGCATTCTCGATTGAGAATCTTTATAATGAGGAGATATTTTACTTCGCACTTCCTAAACGTAAAATTTACAATATATGAAAATTCCTTACTTTAGGTTGTGTTAATATTGACAAAGAAGCCCATGGTGTTGCTATGTGTAATACTTAATATTATTTTGATGAATTATTTTAAATATATTAGATATCTAAGGTTTTGGGCTGCCACCCTTTTGTATTTATCTAAAGATATTTAGTAGTTGGGCAGCCACTTTTAACTCATATTTGTCCAAAATTCTTAAAGATTACTTTGATTGATTTGCTTTTCCATAAACTCCTCTCATATTTTATTCTTTCAAGACAAAGAAAACCCCTACCCTCTCTCCTTCTTATCACCTGAAAAACTTTATGAAAATCATCATAAATTTTCACTAAACCAAGCAGCAAAATTCATTTTTGGTGAAGCTCAAGTTGCTCCTCTCTTTTGTGGTAAGTTACTAAACCCGTTTTTATACTAGACAACTATTAGTGTTTTCTTCATATCTTTTTATATAGAGCTCCGTTTTAAGTGATCCAAGACTTTATGGAAATATATTTCATAGATCTATAGCTCTTATGAAGGAATCAAACCTGAGTTGTCTTTTATTTACCCGAAAATAGGTGATGAAGTACAGGGCAGGTGCTGCCCAGATTTTCTGTTTTACAAACCCTGCCTGTACTACTGTTAGTAATTTTAGCATAACCTTTTGTAAAAAAATAATATGGGGGTGATTCAAGATGTTATGAAACGCTAAGATACATATATACAACTGTAAAGATGACCACATAATCTAGTTTGTCCTTTTTCATCTTTAAATCTGAGTCACAACATGAGACAGTGATACTGTCCAGAATTTTTATTTCAAATATTTTGGGTAATTTTCACCAATATCATGTTTAGTTTAACATGTTAACTCACTGAACTTATATAGATATTTGATTATATATTTAAGGTATATATACCCTTGTAAAATCTAATGGGAAGTGTTTGAGGAGGTGGACTGATTTGATTTGTCTATGGCGTAGATGATTCGAACGTCTCAAGTTGTGGTTGAACTATTTTGTGGTAAAACACCAAGGTTTGTGTATAAAATATGTACTCTTTTTACTTACTAGAATATTTTTAAATAACCTAATATATTTTTTTTCTTGTCTTCAATTAATAGCATTGTATTCGTGTTATATCAAGTATTGCAAGATATTTGCTAATTCCCCCGCTCGTACGGATTGTTTGATCATTTTGCATTCTTGTTGGGAATTTGTCCTTCTTGATCTTGGCATGCCTCTTGATTTGGATTTTTTGCCATTTTGACTTTGGATTAAGTACGAACTAGGAAATGTACGAGATGAAATTTGAAGACGGCCTTATGAATTAGTCTTTTTGGGAGCACTTATGGAGATCACATTTGCCTATGAACCTTGGTTTTGTATAGTTTTGGGACATGTACATGATATATATGTCACACTTATGTATGTTATTTGGAGGCTTGTTGGATATTAAGACCAAAATCTTGTAACTTGAATTTGGTAACTTATTTTGTTGTTTTAGGGTGTGTTAATAACTCAAGTATTGTAATATTCTGAATTTACACTTTGTCTTGTAAAAATGTACAAAGAAGAAGACTAGTTTTATTTATTTATTTTTATTTTATTTTTACTTGCTATTTTAAAATTTATGTACAATATGAGCAACCAATGATGTTGAATAAAAAGTATAATTTTGGTAGGAAGTTAGTTTAATGTGTTGATTATTCAAGAAGGGTTATATCACCTTATGTTAACATTTTGACATTGTATTTCATTAAAAACTATTATGAAGTGTATTTTCAAAAATAAAAATATTGCACTTTAAACCTTATCGCAAGGGCCTATTTTCACTACTAAATTATTCTATTTTTTTTACTAATATATTGTTAATGTTGTAAGTAGTAAATTGGATTTGTTTCGTAAGTAGCACCCCTACCCAAGGGTATATATATATATTGAAGTAACATATATTATGTCTGCTCATCTAAGTCTCTAGTGATTGTAGGATGTTCACTAAATTAAGTGGGCGCTTGGACATAAGAATTGTGAAATTTCGAAAAGAAGTAAAACAATATTCAAATAAAAATTGTAATTGAAAATTAGAGTTGTGTTTGGACATGAATACAACTTTGAGTTGTATTTGAATTTTTGTGAGTTTTGAAGTAAAAAATTTGAAAAATAGTTTTTTGGAGTTTTTCAAATTTGCGAAAAATTTTAAAATTCAATTTCAAGTGAAATTTAAAATTTTCATGCACAAATACTGATTTTAAAAGAAAACAAATTATTTTATGGCCAAATGGACGTAGTTACAAAAAATCTGAGGGGGACAGTATCTCTCTGCCATCATAATATAACTTGATTTGTGCATAGAGGTGGAAATTTGAGTCAAATCTATCCAAGGTTGGACTTTCCATTGACTCGGTCATTTGTGGAACTTAGCTAATCTTAACCTTCATTTCAGTCCATCTAAAGTTGAACTAATTTTTAGTCCAAATTAATACATGAGTAACTTTACTAAAATATCATTAAAATAATTATTTTTTGTTTGATATGTTATTGTCACGACCCCAAATTCCCTATGTAGAAGGTTGTGATGGCACCTAGTCTTTAAGACTAGGTAAGCCTATCAATGCGGAATACTAATAGATGTCTGAAATAAATAAACTACAAATCAAATAATTACAACTCTCAAAACCCGGTGGAAATAAGTCACAAGCTTCCAAAAATTTATCCTCAATGTCTCTATGCATATCAAGGTCTAAAGAAAATAAGAAAGCAACATGATAATGATAGAAGGGGACTCCAGAGTCTGTGGACGCTGGCAGATATACCTCTAAGTCTCCGTACACCGGTAACTCACTGACTTCTGGGCTGGTAAGATGTACCTGGATCTGCATAAAATGATGTGCAAAAAAGTAGTATGAGTATACCACAGCGGTACCCAGTAAGTGCCAAGCCTAACCTTGGTAGAGTAGTGACGAGGTCAGATCAACCCCTACTGAAAAGATAAATAATGGCATGGTAAAATGTTTAACAATATAATAAGATAAAATGACAATGGAAATGAGTCAAGTAGTATGTCACCATTTAATTACACCAAATAATGGCAATTAATACCTCCCGAAAATAAAACACAATTCTTTTCAACTTTAAGAAAAATCACAACAATAATCAAAGGCAACTGCGGCCATAAATCAATATCAACAAGGGCACTCCCGAGGTGCCGCCTCATAGTCTCAAATCATAAATAAATTCACAATATCTCATTTCCTTATACCACCGCGGGAGCCTTCACAGTTTATTTTAAAGAAAATATTTTTTCCGAAATAGCATCCCACGTTTTAGCCACCCTTATCACACCGCATGACTTCTAGTAGTTTTTTCTACTAGCCACGCGTATCAAACCACCCTTATCTCACCGCATGCGTTTCACTACCCAGACCTTATACCACTGCATGCGTATCAATATCACAATATATCATAATTTTTACCTCAAGTGCCCAATATTTCAATTTTCCAAAATAAATCAACAACAATACTTTTCCATAATAAAGAGCTCACGAATCATACCAAAATAATTCAACAATAATATTTTTCCACAATAAAGAGCTCACGACTCCATCACAATGAGTACGAAAATCTCACAAAATATTCAGGAATAAATAACTCAACAAAATAATATTTCAAAATTTTAATACGTTGCTTCAATACAAAATTTAAAATGTCAAATAATTCATATTAATAATATTTAATTTAAAGAAAATCACTCTTCAAATAATGCACAGAATAAAAGAAACCAAGTTTCAACTAAACAGGTAAAACAATTAGCAAGAAAAGGTCAAGCAAATTTAAAGTATAAACATTTAAATCAATGATGAAAAATATAACTAGGTAATTTTTTTTAATTAATATGCAACAACGATCTACACAATTTAAAGACATAATCTTTCACATTTAGCACGTGTACACACTCATCACCTCGTGTACACGACTTTCAATACATTTTACTTTATCACTTCAATACCAATCCTAGGAAAAGTTTTTCCCACAAGGTTCGACAAGTCACTTACCTCGACTTGCTCCAATATAACCAAGTAGTATGACTTTTTCTCGATTTTCTAACTCCGATCGACTCGAATCTAGTCATAATTAATTCGATACAGTCAACAAAAATTATAGAATCAATTCCATAAGAAAATACTACATTTTTCAATAAAAATCCGAAATTAACTCAAAAATTGCCCATGGGGCCCACGTCTCGGAATCTGGTGAAAGTTACGAAATATGAACGCCCATTCAACCACGAGTCTAACCATACCAAAATGACTAAATTCCGATAGCAATTCGACCCTCAAATCCTCAAATCTATCCAAGAGGGTTTTCAAATTTTTTTTAACTTAAATCACCAATTAATTATTAAAAACAGTGATGGATTCGGGTAATCTAACTAAGATTGAGTTAAGAACATTTAGCCCGATGTTTTCTCTGAAAATCTCCCAAATATTGCCTCAATCCGAGCTCCAAATCGTTAAAAATAGAAAATTGGACGAAGTCCCATTTTCAGAACTTAAACTCTCTGCCCAGGCTTTTACTCTTCGCGATCGCGAACATCCACACGCGATTGCGAACATTCACACGCGATCGCGAAGCACAAATTTCCACTGCCCAAATTAACTCTACGCGATCGCGGATATCCCTACGCGATCGCAAAGCATAGAGTTCCCAGCTCTACGCGATCAAATTAGAGCAAACGCGTGACCTCCACTTCTGCTCCGTTACTCTACGCGAACACGACCTTCTTCATGCGTTCGCGAGTTACAAAATATCAAAGCTACGCGATCGCATCTCGCTTCACGCAATCGCGAAGCACAAAACTCAGCAGCCCTCAATTAACCTTATGCGATCGCAAACAATGCCACGCGATCACGATGCACAGACTGGCCCAACCTACGTGATCGCGGTTGACCTCACGCGATCGCGAAGAACAACATCAACACTGCCTCAACTAAGCCTACGCGATCGCGTCTTAATCTTCGTGATCGCGAAAAAGGTTTAAAATACCAGAAATCAATAGCTACCAGCAATGCAAAAATGAAGGAAAATAATCCGAATACCATCCGAAACACGCCCGAACCCCTCGGGACGTCAATCAACTATACCAACACGTCCTAAAACATCATACGGACTTAGTCGAAACCTCAAATCACATCAAATATCGCTAAAATCACAAATCACACTCCAATTTAAGCTTAATGAAACTTAAGAATTTCTAACTTCTACATTTGATGCCGAAACCTATCAAATCAAGTCCGATTGACCTCAAATTATGCACAAAACGGAGCTATGAAAATTTTCGGAACTGGATTCTGACCCCGATATCAAAAAGTCAACTCCTCGGTCAAACTTTCAAACTTAAATTCCTATTTTAGTCATTTCAAACCTAATTTAACTACGGACTTCAAAATAAAATTTCGATCACGCTCATAAGTCCAAACTCACCATACAGAGCTGTTGGAATCATCAAAATTCTATTCTGGGGTCGTTTACATATAGGTCAACATCTAGCTAACCTTTTCAACTTAAGTTTTAAACTTTGGAACTACGTGTTCCAATTCATTCTTAAATCTCTCCGGACCCGAACTGACTACCCCGGCAAGTCACATAACAGTTATAAAGCACAATATGAGCAGTAAATAGGGGAATGCGGCTACAACTTTTAAAACGATTGGCCGGGTCGTTACATCCCCCCCTCTTATAACAATCATTCGTGCTCGAACGAGTTTTGAATTATACCTGGAGTGGTGAAAAGATGAGGATAACAGCTGCGCATATCATGCTCGGTTTCCCAAGTCGTTTCCTCGACCGGATGACCCCTCCACTGAACCTTCACAGAAGCAATGTTCTTTGACATCAGCTTTCAAACCTGCCTATCTAAAATAGTAATTGGTTCCTCAACATAAGATAGATCCTTGTCCAACTAAACCGAACTGAAGTCTAACATATGAGACGGATCTCCGTGATATTTTTGAAGCATAGAAATATGGAATACCAGATGAACTGCAGAGAGACTAGGTGGTAGTGCAAGTCTGTAAGCCACATCTCCAACTCTCTCAAGAATCTCAAAAGGCCCAATATACCTAGGGCTAAACTTTCCCTTCTTCCCGAACCTCATCACACCCTTCATAGGCAAAACCCGGAGTAAGACCCGCTCACCAACCATGAATGCAACATCACGAATCTTCCAATCTGCATAACTCTTCTGTCTAGATTGGGCTGTACAAAGTCGATCTTGAATCAATTTAACCTTTTCCAAGGCATCCTAAACCAAGTCTATACCCAATAGTCTAGCTTCGCCCGGCTCGAACCAACCCACTAGAGACCGGCACCGCCTACCATACAAGGCCTCATACGGAGCCATCTGAATACTCGACTGGTAGCTGTTGTTGTAAGAAAACTTCACAAGTGGTAAGAACTGATCCCAAGCACCCCATAAATATATCACACACGCACGAAGCATATCCTCCAATATCTGAATATTGTGTTATGACTGCCCGTCTGTCTAAGGGTGAAATGTTGTACTGAACACCATACGAGTACCCAACTCTCACTGTACAGCCCTCCAAAACTGTGATGTAAACTATGTACCCTGGTCAGAGATGATAGATACAGGTACACCATGAAGTTTGACAATCTCGCAGATATAGACTTGAGCCAACTGCTCTGAAGAATAGGTAGTCATCATAGGAATGAAATGAGCTGACTTGGTTAGCCTATCCACAATCACCCAAACTGCATCAAACTTCCGCTCAGTCCGTGGAAGTCCAACAACAAAATCCATAATGATTCGCTCCCATTTACACTCCGGAAGCTCTAACTTCTGAAGTAATCCACCTGGCCGCTGATGCTCATATTTTACCTGCTGACAATTGAGACACTGAGCTGCATACTCCACTATGTCTTTCTTCATCCGCCTCCACTAATAGTGCTGTCTCAGGTCCTGATACATCTTTGTAGAACCTAGATGAATGGAGTACCGTGAACTGTGAGCCTAGTGGAGAATCAACTCACGCAAACCATTTACATTAGGCACACATAGCCTGTCCTGCATCCGTAATACACTGTCATCTCCAATAGTGACTTCTTTGACATCACCGTGCTGAACTATGTCCTTAAGGACAAGTAGATGGGGGTTATCATACTGACACTCCCTGATGCGATCATACATAGAATACTGGGAAACCACACAAGCCAAAACTCGGCTCAGCTCGAAAACATCCAATCTAACAAACTGGTTGGCCAAGGCCTGAACATCCAAGGCTAAATGCCTCTCTGCTACTGGTAGATATGCTAAGCTGCCCAAACTCTCCGACTTACGACTCAAGGCATCGGCCACTACATTGGCCTTTCCGGGATTATAAAGAATGGTGATATCATTTTCCTTAAGCAACTCCAACCATCTCCGCTACAGCAAATTAAGATATGTCTGTTTAAACAGATATTGTAGACTCCAGTGATCGGTGTAAATCTCACAAGGAACACCGTACAAATAGTGCCACCAAATATTCAGGGCATGCACAATAGCTGCTAACTCAAGGTCGCGGATAGGATAATTTTTCTCAAGTACCTTTAACTGTATGGACGCATAGGCAATCCCCCCACCGTCTTACATGAATACTACGCTGAGACCAATACGCGACGTATCACAATACACAGTATAAGACCCTGAACCTGTAGGAAATACCAATACTAGGGATGTAGTCAAAGTTGTCTTGAGCTTTTGGAAGCTCTCCTCACAATAAACACATTGACGAAAGAATCAAGATAGGGATGAAATACACTATTCATTAAGTGCATAAATGATACTGAGGCATTGGTTAGCCTGAATGACATTACAAGGAACTCATAATGACCATACCGAGTCCTAAAGGCAGTCTTCAGGATATCTAGCTCCCGAATCTTCAACTGATAATAGCTTGAACGCAAGTCAATTTTAGAGAATACCCTGGCACACTAAAGCTGATCAAATAGGTCATCAATACGTGGCAATGGATACATATTCTTCACTATAACCTTGTTCAGTTGGCGGTAATCAATACACATCCGCATAAAACCATCCTTCTTCTTTACAAATAAGACAGGAGCACCCTAAGGCAATACACTAGGCCGAATGAATCCCTTATCAAGCAATTCCTGTAACTGTTCTTTTAATTCTTTCAACTCTGATGGGGCCATACGATATGGTGGAATAGAAATGGGCTGAGTGCCCGATAACAAATCAATGCCAAAGTCAATATCCCTATCGGGTGGCATACCCGGAAGATCCGCTAGAAAAACATCAGGAAAATCTCTTACTACAGGAACAAACTCCATGGTTGGAGTATCAATACTAACATCTCCCACATAGGCCAAATACTCATCACACCCCTTATCAACCATTTGTTGAGCTTTAAGAAATCAAACAACCCTGCTAGGAACATGATCCGAGGTACCTCTCCACTCTAGCCGCAGTAGACCTGGCATAGCCAACGTCACCGTCTTGGCATACCAATCAAGAATAGCATGATAGGGCGACAATCAGTCCATGCCCAAAATAATATCAAAATCCACCATACTGAGCAATAATAAATCACCTCTGGTCTCAAAACCACTGATGACAATTAAACAAGGCCGATACACACGGTCCACAATAATAGATTCACCCACAGGTGTAGATACATAAACAGAAGAACATAAGGAATCACGTGATACACCCAAATACGAGGAAAAATAAGATGACACATAAGAATAAGTAGAGCCTAGATCAAATAAGACTGATGCATCTCTATGACATACCGGAATAATACATGTGATAATATAATAAGATGCAACGGTCTCTGTCCTAGAAGGAATGGCATAATATCTGGCCTGGCCTCCCCCTCTAGGGCGACTTCTACCTGTCCGACCTTCACCTCTAGATAGCTGTGCAGGTGGAGTGGCAACTGGTGCAGTAATCATGGCCTGAGAAGCCTGAGGGCCCTGTGCAATAAGTGGGGCCTGAAAAATCTGTGGAGGTGCACCCCTCCTAAATCTGGGGCAATCTCTTATGATATGACGAGTGTCACCACACTCAAAATAAGCCCTCGGAGGATGTGGCTACTGGGACTGGCTCGGGCCTGATCGACTAGACTGCTCGCTGAAAGCACCCCGTACAGGAGGTACAGTAGACATTGATGGTGCATAATATGGAACTTGAGGTCTAAGAGTAGCCGGAATACCACTGGAAGCTGGAAGTGCTGAATGAATAGGACGGCTCACATAACCTCTACCATAACGGGCTGCAACTGGGGCAAGAGAATTTTTATATGTGACAGAATCTCGGGGTCTCTTAGCTTCCCTTTCTTCCCTCTCCCGAGTCCGCATACCTTCCAATCTCCTAGCAATTGACACCACATGTTGGTATGTGATGTCCATATCTAGCTCTCGGGCCATACTAAAGTTGATACTAGGGTGGAGACCCTTAATAAATCTGTGAACCCACTCTCGAACAGTAGCAACTAAGGTTGGTGCATGCCTAGCCAACTCACTAAATTGGACCGCATACGCTGACATGGTCATAGAACCCTGGCGTAGCTTCTCAAACTCTGTGTTCCATGCATCTCTAAGACTCTGAGGAACATACTCCCTTAAGAACATATCTAAAAATTGAGTCCAAGTGAGTGAAGATGCCTCAGCGGGACTATCCAACTCATATGACCGCCACCATTGGTAGGTTGCTCCTCTAAACTAGAATGCCGTGAAAGAAACACCTTTGGAATCCACAATACCCATAGTACGAAAAATATGGTGACATTCCTCCAGAAAACCTTGAGCATCCTCTGAAGCTAAACCGCTGAAAGTGAGAGGGTGGTACTTCTTGTACCTCTCGAGCCTGAGCTGCTCTCCTTCTGAAACTGCTGTCCTAATCTCAGGACGAACTGGGACAACTGGTTGCACATGTATAACCTCTGGGGCATGGTTAACATGGGCCCGTGGCTCTAGAGTATGGGCGGCGGGAGTCTGTGCTCTTCCCCCGACCTCAGATATAGCAGGAGCAAGTGGAATTAACCCTGCCTGAGCTAGAGTGACAAACATGCTTAAACATTGGGCAAGAGTCTCCTGAAGTGTAGGAGTAGTAACATGCATCTCAGGTGCCTGCTCTCCAACTGGAGCTACTGGTGGCTCTGGTGCAGCAGCTCGTGCAGGTGCACTGGCTGCATCGCGTGGTCTTCCTCAACCTATGGCTCGGTCTCTGCCCCGACCCCGACCTCTTGCGGCTCCAACAGGGGGCGCGGGTGTCTGATCATCGGATCCAATTGTGCGTTTCCTCACAATCTGTGAGAGAATAGAAAGATAATGGTTTAGAACTTTGAAGTCAACAATTGTGCACGATAATGAAGTAAAGAAGTGAATATTTTTCCTAAGAGTTCCATAGCCTCCTGAAGATAAGTACAGATGCCTCCGTACCGATCCGCAAGACTCTACTAAACCTGCTTGTGACTCATAACACCTATGAACCTAGAGATCTGATACTAACTTGTCACGACCCCAAATTCCCTCTATAGGAGGTCGTGATGGCACCTAGTCTCTAAGACTAGGTAAACCTATCAATGCGGAATAATAATAGATATCTTAAATAAATAAACTACAAATCAAATAATTACAACTCCCCAAACCCGATGGAAATAAGTCACAAGCTTCTAAGAATTTATCATCAATGTCTCTATCTATATATATCAAGGTCTAAAGAAAATAAAGAAGCAACATCATAATGATAGAAGGGGACTCCGGAGTCTGCGGACGCTGACAGATATACCTCGAAGTCTCCATACACCGGTAACTCACTCATGTCTGGGCTAGTAAGATGTACCTGGATCTGCACAAAATGATGTGCAGAAGCGTAGTATGAGTACACCACAACGGTACCCAGTAAGTGCCAAGCCCAACCTCGGTAGAGTAGTGACGAGGTCGGGTCAGGCCATACTAAAAAAATAAATAATGACATGGTAAAATGTTTAACAATATAATAAGATAAAATGACAATGGAAATGAGTCAAGTAGTATGTCACCATTTAATTACACCAAATAATGGCAAATTAATACCTCCCGGAAACAAAACAAAATTCTTTTTAGCTTTAAGAAAAATCACAACAATAATCAAAGGCAACTGCGGCCATAAATCAATATTAACAAGGGCACTCCCGAGGTACCGGGGTTATTTACACATAGGTCGACATCCAACGAACCTTTTCAACTTAAGATTTAAACTTTGGAACTAAGTGTTCCAATTCATTCTAAAATATCTCCGGACCCGAACCGACTACCCCGAAAAGTCACATAACAGTTATAAAGCAAAGTGTGAGCAGTAAATAAGGGAATGGGGCTACAACTTTTAAAACGACCAGTCGGGTCGTTACAGTTATATATGACCATAACAAAAGAAAAAATAATTATTTGATAATTAAATAATTCGTAAGAAAACAATTCACATTAATTTAAAGCTTGGTAAGAGTTGAGCAGGTTGAGCAATGACCCAAATTTTTAGTCCATCTTGACCTAGCCAATATTAGCTCAATTTTCTTTTGACTGGATCAATGTTCATAAGAAAATAATGCACAAGAATTTAAAGCTTGGTTAGAGTTGAGCGAGTTTTGCAATGACCCAAAATTTTAGTCCATCTTGACGCGGCCATTATCAGCTCAAGTTCTTTTCTGAGCGGGTCATTAACCTCGCTTATTTATTGACTCAGTTCATTTTGACTAGCTCAAAATCAGCCCAACCAACCCAATACTCCAAAAGCTATTTTTCAGAAAAAACTTCACTTCAGATCATTCACAAAAATTCAAAAACAACTCAAAATTATGTTCATGTCCAAACACAATTCTAATTTTCAAATACCAATTTCACTTGAAAAAAACTCTGGTTTTCCCGAAATTTTACAATTCTTATGTCCAAACGCCATTATATCAGGGGCGGATGCACGCTTAGAGAAGCGGTGCCACGTGACACCTGTCACGACCCAAAATCTCACATGTCGTGATGGCGCATATCTCAATACTAGGCAAGCCGACAATCTCAATAAACTCCCATATCTTTAAAGTTTAAAAACATAATTATTAAATTCAGTGGAATATAATTCACAAATACGTATATAAACACTCCAAAAACCCAGTGTCACTAGGTACATGAGCATCTAATATTAATACAAGTCTGGAAAATACGGTCTATAATAGTCTGAGACTAAATTCAGTAAAACAAGGAGATATGGAAGGAGCGGAAAGGTCTGCGAAACACGGCAGCTACCACTGAATCTCCGCAAAGTCAATCGTGCGAAAGAATCAACACTCGCTATGTCAGGGAACACCTGGATCTGCACACGAAGTGCAGTGTGTAGTATGAGTACAACCAACTCAGTATGTAACAACAATATATAAGGAACTGAAGATAGTGATGAGCTACACAATTATAGTTCATTTCCAGTAATTCCAGCAAAGTATAAACATGCTTTCAAATCCGGAAGTTTAAGTCAAATCAATTTTATACAGTTCAAGTTCATGTAATCCAGATATAAAATCTTTCAGAGATTTCATAACAATGACAGATAGCAACTAAGTGCAACAAGAAATAAAAAGCAAGTACAGCCTCCCAGGGCAATAATCACTCAACTCGTCACAGCGGCTCAACCACTCGGCTCTCAGCCCTCAACACTCACAATCAATAGGTACATGTGCTCACTAGGTGTGTACAGACTCTGGATGGGCTCTTACAGCCCAAGTGTTATAATCCGCACGGATAACTCATGTGTTGAACGGACAACTCACGTGCTATAATATCCCGCACAGACAACTCACGTGTTGCACGGACAACTCACGTGCTATAATATCCATACCTCACCGACAAGCCCTCCGCCTTACTCAGTCATCAACCTCTCTAGTCTCTTGGGCTCTCAGAAATCACAAAGATCAGCCCAAACAAAGATAACATGGATTATCAACAAAATCAAGAAAGACTGAGATATGATACGCAAGTAAAATCATGACTGAGTACAAAACATCAATTAGCAAATAATTCAACAAGTACGCTACCTCTGCGGGTCCCAACAGTACTATCACATAGCCTAAGCATGATTTACAGTCAAATTTCTTTAACACATAGAGAGCATATAGCTAATAACAAGTTATTCAACTTTACAGTTTTATGGGACGGACGAAGTCATAATCCCATCGGTGCACACCCGCACGGCCGTTACCTAGCATGTGCGTCACCTCCAAAATAATCACATGGCACAAAATCCGGGGTTTCATACCCTCAGTACTAGATTTAAAACTGTTACTTACCTCAAACCGTGAAATTCTTATTCCGCTAAGGCTTTGCCTCGTGAATTGGCCTCCAAATACCTCGAATCTAGCCACAAATAATTCAATCCAGTCAATAAAATTTATTTTAATTAATTCCATAAGAAAATGCTAATTTTCCATAAAAATCCAAAATTTAGCTCAAAAATCGCATGTGGGGCCCACATCTCGGAACCCGACAAAAGTTATAAAATCCGATAACCCATTCAATTACGAGTCCAACCATAATAGTTTCACTCAAATCCGACTCCAAATCGACACCGAAATCTCAAAAATTCGTTTCTATGAGATTTCTAAATTTTTTCGAAATATCAATCTCAAAACACTAATTAAATGGTAAAAACAATGATATATTCGTGTATATTGACAAAATGTGAGTTAGAATCACTTACCCCAATATTTTTCCTTGAAAATCTATCAAACATCACCTCTCCTCAAGAACCAATTTGTCAAAAATGGCGAATGGGACGAAGTCCCCTGCTTTATAATTCTGTCCAGGCAGCCCTCGACTAATATACTTTAGCTGAAGCAATAATTTTAATTCCCAACCACGGACTCACATAACAAGAATCTAAATTGATCCTTCCTCGTAAATCGAACCATAACTATTAATATCCAAGCATGCTACCAAGAATAGAGAATAACATTACCTTTAAGGTTATCTCATTCACCATATGAATCACGCGTGACTCATCGTACATATACTCTCATAGTTAGGCAATTATAATATCAAATCCACTAAAGGTAGTTCTGGTAGCAAAGTAAATTCACATGAACACCTTCTCTCTTTTTAGAAACCATACGCAACCTCGAAAAAGCAGGCGCTTCCATCTGGGGCTTGCAACACTTTTCATTAACAATTCCATTTTATGAATATTACATCATATTTCTTAAACCATGTTCTTGGTGAAGTCCGTCCGAATAATAGCTTTACACTTGAGACGCCATGTATTTATTTCCATCCCTACATATTTTATAGTTCTCTTAGAACCAAAGTTTCATCATAAGGCTTAAATTAACCTTACATAATTCGTCCTCCATTTTCAAACTTTTTGACTAAATTCACACTTAGGAGTTTTTCTTTATGGGTTAGGATCCCATTTATCAACTTTCTTGCAGAAAAGATTTCAAAATCATGTAACTCCTTTATTAAGATATTATTCATGATGTCATTCATCCATTCGAAACTCTTGAGACTTAAGTTCATCTGCATCCATTTAGAACATTACTTTATCCCTTCAAAAATCAAGCACGACATTGTCTTACCTTGTTTGCCAATAACGTATAGTTTATTTCCTTGCCCTTACGACAATCACAGCTAGAATTTCTTCAATCCCCAACTTGTTAATCATCATAGCTAATATACACTCTTCATAGAAAATATTAATTCCCCATTATTACTATGTTTGTGACACACATACCAGCCATCGATTTCTTAATGTCGGAAATTGTACCAGCTATTTTAGTCCAACTTTTGATATGTTAACCATCCGAAACTCACCCGAGGCCCTCGGGACCTCAACCAAATACACAAAAAAGTCCTAAAACATCATACGAACTTATTTGAAACCTAAAATCACATAAAATGACGCTAAAACCATAAATCATACATAGATTCAAGCCTAATGAACTTTGAAACTTCCAATTTCTACAAACAACATCGGAACCTATCAAATCAAGTCCGATTGACCTCAAATTTTGCACACAAGTCATAAATTACATAACAGAGCTATGAAAACTTTTAGAACTGGATTCCGACCCCGATACCAAAAAGTCAACCCCCCAATCAAACTTCCCAAAAATTCAACTTTTGCCATTTCAAGCCAAATTCCACTACGGGCCTCCAATTAATTTTCTGCACATGCTACTAAGTCCAAAATCACCATACAGAGCTATTGGAATCATCAAAATTTAAATTCGAGGTTGTTTACACATAAGTCCACATCCGGTCAACTTTTCTAACTTAAAATTTTCAATTATGAGACTAAGTATCTCATTTCACTCCGAATTCCTTCCGGACCCGAACCAACTAACCCGGTAAGTCATAAAACAATTATAAAGCATAAATTGAGTAGTAAATTAGGGGGGGTATAATACTCAAAACAACATGCCGGGTCGTTACATTCTCTCCCTCTTAAACAAACGTTCGTCCTCGAACGGGTTTAGAATCATATCCGGAGTCTCAAATAGGTGTGGATATCTGCTACGAATCTCTCGGTCAATCTCCCAAGTAGCTTCTCAGACTGGCTGGCCTCACCATTGTACCTTCACTTATGCTATGTTCTTTGATCTCAGTTTTCGAACCTGCAGGTCTAAAATAGCCACCGGCTCCACTTCATAAGTCAAATTACCGTCCAGTTGTACTGTACTGACATCCAAAATATGAGACGGATCCCCGACATACTTTCGGAGCATGGATACATGGAATACTGGATGAACACCTGATAGACTAGGTGTCAAAGCAGGTTCATAAGCCACCTCCCCAATTTTCTTAAGTATCTCAAAAGGCCCAATATACTGAGGGCTCAACTTTCCCTTCTTCCCGAACCTCAACACACCCTTAATGGGTGAAATCTTAAGCAGAACCTTCTCCCCAATAATTTAAACAACACCACGAACCTTCCTGTAGGCATAACTCTTCTGTCTAGACTGTGCCGTGCGAAGCCGTTCCTGAATCACTTTGACCTTCTCTAAAGCATCCTGAACCAAGTCACTACCCAATAGCCTAGCCTCACCCGACTCAAACCAGTCCACCGGGGACCGACACTATCTCCCATACAAAGCCTCATATCTGAATGCTTGACTGGTAGCTATTATTATAAGCAAACTTCGCGAGTGGCAGAAATTGATCCCAAGAACCCCCAAAATCAATGACACAAGCGCGTAGCATATCCTTTAATATCTGAATAGTGCACACGGACTGCCCGTCCATCTGAGGATGAAATGTTGTACTCACCTGAACCTGTGTGCCCAATTCTCTCAGCACTACTCTCCAAAATTGTGATGTAAACCGCGTGCCCCGATCTGCAATGATGGACACTGGCACACCGTGTAGGCAAAAAATCTCACGGATATAAATCTCAGCCAACCGCTCCGAAGAATAATTGGCACCAATTGGAATAAAATGCGCGGACTTAGTCAACCGATCTATAATCACCCAAACCGCTTCAAACTTCCTCAAAATCTGTGGAAGCCCAACTACGAAGTCCATGGTAATACGCTCCCATTTCCACTCCGAAATTTCAAGCCTCTAAAGTAATCCTCTTGGTCTCTGATGCTCGTACTTTACCTGTTGACAATTTAAACACCGAGCTACAAATCCAACTATATATTTCTTCATTCGCCTCCACCAATAGTGTTGCCTCAAATCCTGATACATTTTTGCGGCACCTGGATGAATGGAATACCGCGAACTGTGAGCTTCCTGGATAATCAACTCAGGCAAACCATCTACATTAGGCACACATAGCCTGCCCTGCATCCATAATACACCATCATCTCCAATAATGACTTCCTTGGCATCACCGTGTTGAACTGTGTCCTTAAGGACAAGCAGATGTGGATCATTATACTGGTGCTCTCTGATGCGATCATATAAAGATGACCGAGAAACCACACAAGCCAAAACTCGATTAGGCTCGAAAATATCCAATCTAACAAACTAGTTGGCCAAGGCCTGAACATCCAAGGCTAAATGTCTCTCTCTTACCGGTAAGTATGTTAAGCTACCCAAATTCTTCGCCTTACGACTCAAGACATCAGCCACTATATTGGCCTTTCCGAGATGATAGAGAATGGGGATATCATAGTCCTTAATCAACTCTAACCACATTCGCTGCCGCAAGTTAAGATCTTTCTGTTTGAACAGATGTTGTAGACTTCGGTGATCGGTATAAACCTCACAATGGACATCTTACAAATAGTGCCGCCAAATCTTCAAGGCACGAACAATAACTGCTAACTCAAGGTCGTAGACTTGATAATTCTTCTCATGTACCTTTAACTATCTGGACGCATAGGCAATCACCCTACCGTCTTGCATCAGTACTGTGCTGAGACCAATACGCGACGCGTCACAATACACAGTATAAGACTCTGAACATGTAGGCAAATCCAATTCTGGAGTTGTAGTCAAAGCTGTTTTGAGCTTCTGAAAGCTCTCATCACATTCATCCGACCACCTGAACGGAGCACATTTCTGGGTCAATTTAGTCATAGGCGATGCAATAAACGAGAAACCCTCCACGAAGCGACGATATTAACCGGCCAAGCCGAGAAAACTCTGAATCTCAGTAACTGAAGACTGCTTGGGCCAACTCTGAACTGCCTATATTTTTATCGGATCCACCTTAATCCCTTCACCGGACACTATGTGTCCCAAGAATGCCACCGAACTAATCCAGAACTCACACTTAGAGAATTTGGCATAAAGTTTCTCCTCTCTCAATCTTTGTAATACAATACCCAAGTGTTGTGCATGCTCTTCCTGGCTACGTGAGTACACCAGGATATCATCAATGAATACTATGATAAATGAATCAAGATATAGGATATTATCAATGAATACTACGACAAATGAATCACGATATAGATGGAATACACTATTCATAAAGTGCATAAATGCTACTGGGGAATTGGTTAGCCCAAAAGACATCACAAGAAATTCATAGTGGCCATAACGAGTTCTGAATACCGTCTTTAGAATATCCGAATCCCGAATTTTCAACTGGTGATATCAAGAACTCAAATCAATTTTGGAGAACACTCCCGCTCCCTAAAGTTGGCCAAATAAGTCATCAATACGCGGCAAGGGATATTTATTCTTGATTGTAACTTTGTTCAACTGCCTATAATCGATGCATATCTTCATAGTACCATCTTTCTTTATCACAAACAGAACCGGTGCATCCCACGGTGACACACTAGGCCTAATAAACCTTTTTCAAGGAGTTCATGAAGTTTCTCTTTCAATTCTTCTAACTCAGCTGGTGCCATACGATACGGAGGAATAGAAATGGGCTGAGTGTCTTGCACCGAGTCAATACCAAAATCAATATCCCTGTCATGTGGCATACCTGGCAGGTCTGCAAGAAATACATCCGGAAAGTCTCGCACAATTGGTACTAAATCAATAATAGGAGTATTTGCATCAATATCTCTCACAAAGGACAAATATGACAAACATCCCTTTCCAACCATATGTTGGGCCTTCAAATAAGAAATTACCCTGCTAGGAATAAAATCTAGAGAACCTCTTCATTCAACCTTTGGTAACCCCGGCAGCGTCAACGTCACTGTTTTTGCGTGACAGTCCAGAATAGCATGACATAGAGACAATCAATCCATACCCATGATTACATCAAAATCAACCATACCGAGTAATAAGAGATCAACTCTAGTCTCCAGTTCCCCAATAGTTACCGCACACAACCGATACACACGGTCTATAGTAATATTATCACCCACCGGTGTAGACACACAAATAGGTAAAACTAAGGACTCACAGGGCATGTCCATATAATGAGCAAAATACGATGATATATATGAATAAGTGGATCCAGGGTCAAATAATATAGAAGCCTCCCTGTGGCACACTGAAACAATACATGTGATCACTGCATCTGAAGCAACAACATCTGGCCTAGCAGGAAAAGCATAAAATCAGGCATGACTGCCACCTGACCGCCTCCCCTTCTTGAGCGACCCCTAGCTGTCTGACCCCCACCCCGAGCTGGTTGGGAGGGTGGTGTAATTGGTGGTGCTGGTATTGTTGGTCGAGAACTCTATTGTAGATCCCCACTCAACAGCCTAGGACAATCTCTCTTGAAATGACCCAATTCTCTACACTCGAAACAACCCCTCCTCTAACAAAACTACTACTCCTGATAACCCAAAGAATTACCTGTAGAAGCCTGAGCGGACGAGGTATGATGAGAACTCTACGATGGTAGTGCACTGAATGAAGTCTAGCATGAGTGAGAACTGTAAGAACCGTGGCTAGCTGATGCACCACGATGAGCTGGACGAGTCGCCTGAGCGTGTCTGAAAGAACGACCCCTTCCGCGGTAAACTTGACCCCATGAAGGAACACCACTGAAATCACCTGAACCACGAGGCCTCTTAGCCTCACTCTCAACCCGTTTCTGACTGCGAACCATCTCAATCTGACGAGCAATGTCGACCACCTCGTCGAAAGTAGCACCAGACACTCTCTCTATAGTCATGAGTAATCGTAGATGAAAAGTGAGGCCATCTATGAACCTCCTGATCCTTTATCTGTCTGTGGGAATCAACCAGATAGCATGACGGGCAAACTCTAAAAATCTCATCTCATACTGCGTCACGGACATATCACCCTGACGAAGCTGCTCGAACTGCCTGCGCATCTCCTCTCCGCGGGACTGAGGCATGAACTTCTCAAGGAATAGACCGAAGAATTCTTGCTAGGTAAGGGGTGCTGCACTGACCGACCTACGCCTCTCGTAAGCCTCTCACCATCTGAAGGCAGCCCTAGAAAATTGAAAAGTAGCGAACGAGACCCCACTGTTCTCCAATATACCCAATGTCTGAAGCATCCATTGACACTTATCTAGAAAACCCCAAGCATCCTCTGACTCAATACCGCTGAATGGTGGAGGTCGAAGCCTCTCAAATCTCTCAAGTCTCCTCTGCTCATCACCTTCCATAACAGGAACTACAGGGGCCTGAGCAGCTGCGGTCGGCTGGGCTGGTAGTGACCCCGGTATCTGAAGTTCAATACTACCTGGTCTGGAGTACGGGCGACAGGGGTATGAGTACCTTCCCTGGCCTGAGAAGTGGCAGGTGCAGCCTTAGTCGAAACCACCTAAGCAAGACCAATACAAACTGTCAATATATGGGCTAGAGCCTCCTGAAGGCCTGGAATCACAATTGGTGTAGTTGGTGCCTGAGCAGGTCCCGCCGGCTCAACTATATCCAGAATCTACTCCCAAGCTGGAATAATTGGTGGTACTACAGGTGCTGCTCCAACTGCTGCACGAGCTATACCTCGACCTCAGCCCCAGCCTCTACCACAGCCCTGGCCTCTCGTGGCCCTAACTGGTGGCTGGCCGTCCGATCCGGTAGTACGCGTCCTCACCATCTGTGAGAGAATAGAATAACAGAAATTTAGTTTTCGGAATCAGCAAATTCGCACGATAGAATACAAGAAAGTGAAATTTTTCCTAAGGGTTCTACAGCCTCTCGCAGATAAGTACAAACGTCTCCCTACCGATCTGCAAGACTCTACTAAACCTGCCCATGACTCGTGAGACCTATGTTAAGTAGGGCTCTGATACCAACTTGTCATGACCCAAAATCTCACCCGTCGTGATAGCGCATGTCTCAATACCAGGCAAGCCGACAATCTCAATAAACTCCCATATCTTTTAGGTTTAAAAACATAATGATTAAATTCAGCGGAAGAAAATTCACAAATACATATATAAACACTCCCAAAACCCGGTGTCACTGAGTACATGAGCATCTAATATGAATACAAGTATGGAAAATACGGTCTATAATAGTCTGAGACCAAATACAGTAAAACAAGGAGATAGGGAAGGAGAGGCAAGGTGTGCGAAACATGGCAGCTACCTATGAATCTCTGAAAAGTCAACCGTGGGAAAGAAACAACACCCGCTATGTCAGGGAATACTTCGATTTGCACACGAAGTGCAGGGTGTAGTATGAGTACAACCAACACAACAATTAGCAATAATAAATAAGGGACTGAAGATAGTGACGATCTACACAGTTATAGTTCATTTCTAAAAATTCTAGCAAAGAATAGACATGCTTTGAAATCCGACAGTTTAAGTCAAATCAATTTTATACAAATCAAGTTCATGTAATCCGGATATAAAATCTTTCAGAGATTTCACAACAATGACAGATAACAACTAAGTACAACAACAAATGAAAAGCAAGTACAACCTCTCAGGGAACCAATCACTCAACTCGTCATAACGGCTCAACCACTCGGCTTTCAGCCCTCAACACTCACACTCAATGGCTACCCACGCTTACTGGAGGTGTACAGATTCCGGAGGGGCTCCTACAACCCAAGTGCTATAATCCGCACGGACAACTCACGTGTTGCATGGACAACTCAAGTGCGATGATATCCATACCTCACTGACAGGCCCTCAGCCTTACTCAGTCATCAACCTCTCTAGTCTCTCGAGCACTCGAAAATCATAAAGATCATCCCAAACAAAGATAACATAGTATATCAACAAAATCAAGAAAGACTGAGATATGATACGCAAGTAAAATCATGACTGAGTACAAAACAACAATTAGCAAATAATTCAACAACTATGCTACCTCTACGGGTCTCAACAGTACTATCACATAGCCTAACCGTGATTTACAGTCAAATTTTTTAAACACATAAATAGCATATAGCTAACAACAAGTTATTCAACTTTACAGTTTCATGGGACGGACCACGTCACAATCCCATCGGTGCACGCCCGCACGGCTGTTACCTAGCATGTGCGTCACCTCCAAAATAATCACATGGCACAAAATCCGGGGTTTCATACCCTTAGTACCAGATTTAAAACTGTTACTTACCTCAAACCGTGAAATTCTTATTCCGCTAAGGCTTTGCCTCGTGAATTGGCCTCCAAATGCCTCAAATCTAGCCACAAATAATTCGATCCAGTCAATAAAATTTATTTTAATTAATTCCATAAGAAAATGCTAATTTTCCATAAAACATCACCCGAGGCCCTCGGGAGCTCAACCAAATACACCAAAAAGTCCTAAAATATCATACGAACTTATTTGAAACCTCAAATCACATCAAACAACGCTAAAACCACAAATCACACATAGATTCAAGCCAAATGAACTTTGAAACTTCCAATTTCTACAAACGACGTCGGAACCTATCAAATCACGTCCGATTGACCTCAAATTTTGCACACAAGTCATAAATGACATAACGGAGCTATGAAAAGTTTCAGAACTGGATTTTGATCCCGATATCAAAAAGTCAACCCCCCGGTCAAACTTCCCAAAATTCAACTTTTGCCATTTCAAGCCTATTTCCACTACGGACCTCCAAATAATTTTTCGAACACACTCCAAAGTCTAAAATCATCATACGGAGCTATTGCATTCATCAAAATTTAAATCCTAGGTCGTTTATATATAATTCGACATCCAATCAACTTTTCTAACTTAAAATTTTCAATTATGAGACTAAGTGTCTCATTTCACTCCGAATTCCTTCCGGACCTGAACCAACTAACTCGGTAAGTCATAAAATAATTGTAAAACATACATTGAGCAGTAAATGAAGGGCGGGGGAGGGGGGGGAGGGTTATAATACTCAAAATGACCGTCCGAGTCATTACAACACCGCTTCATCGGATAATTTTACTAAATATATGTATTAATACTGTAAGGAAACAGATAAGTAGGAAAGAATGGCACTAGCTCACATAATTTGTGTCTTGGTCTTGTCACGACCCCATTTTTCACCTTAGGATGTCGTGATGGTACTTAGTCTCTAAGACTAGGTAAGCCTAATCAACAAGAAAATATTATAGAAATAACGACTAAAACATGAAATAAAACTAAAAAGTCTTATATTAACTCCAATGCAAAATCACAATACAACATTCCCAAAATCCAGTGAAACTGAGTCATAAGCTCCACAGAAACATACTAAAACCTATAATACAACACTATATGGTAAAAGGATAAACAGTAAAGGGAAGATAACTAAAGGTGACTCTGAGGCATGCGAACGTCAACAAGGTATACCTTGAAGCCTCCAGCAGTGCACAGCCACGCACACAACTCTCAACAACATGATCAAAAGTAGATGGATCTACACAAAAATGTGCACAAGGGTAGCATGAGTACACCACAACGGTACCCAATAAGTATCAAGCCTAACCTCGGTGGAGTAGAGACGAGGCCAGGTCAAGACACCTACTAGACATACAAACTTGTACAAGATATAACATGAAACTAACAATGGAAAGATTATCAATGTAGGACTAACAATCGAAGGATTATAATTTACAGCCAACGACGAAAATAATGAAAACTCAAATGCAATCAAGAAGTAGACGAGTAATAGAACATCAGCATAATCAGAACACCGACGAGATATGAACGAACTCAATAAGGAAAGCAGAAAACATCGCAATCAGTCAATCGTTCTCAACGCATGGACTTGCAATAAGATTTACCCCGAGGTACCACTCCTCGAAATCATAAATTATGATCCACAATTTCCAAATCTTGCACGTATAACACCTCATGCGCACAATAACAATCCCCCTCGCACGACAAAGTACTTGTGCCACCATGTACATCGCATTCATATCAGTATCAATTAAGATGATCGAGAAATATAATTAAACACAATAAAGCATAATAATGATCTTGAATAAAATGAGGCGTCAAATGAGATAATATATTTATTTTAGGATTCAAATAAAAAAAAATAAGGGACACGTCTTGCATTACTCCTAGAGCCTCGTTGCTTCATATTTCAATTTTTTTTGTTCATACAGATACGAATTGTTCGTCGTTTGTTTTTGGGAATTATGGTTCCTTTGTAAGAATCGATGAATTAGTCGATTAATCTCAGTAATTCGCTTTCGCTAATAACGATTTCAACTTTGCTAAACCAAATCATGGCTGGAGATGACGAAATTTTGGCGACAAATAAGAAAACCCTAGACTCCACCAGTCTGTTGTACATGCATCCGTCGGAAAGCGCTGGATCTATGTTAGTGCCGGTGGCTTTTGACGGAACTAGCTATAGATCATGGAGAAGAGGAATCCTCAAAGCACTCTCTATGAAGAACAAACTAGGTTTCATCACCGGAAAGTGTAAGAAAACAGATCCCAATTCTGCTACCCTGGACCAATGGGAATGATGAGATGACATGGTAACCTCGTGGATCTTAAACTCACTGTCTAAGGACCTATATTAATGATGCCGGGAAACTTTGGCAGGAATTGGAAGACAGTTATGATCAGACCAATAGTGCTAAGTTGCATCAGCTCCAGAAGGAGATAAATGATTTGAGTCAAGGAAATTTGGACATTACTGGATATTATACAAAAATGAAGAAACTTTGGGAGGAACTCAACACACTAAACATACATGCTAAATGTGCTTGTAAATGCACATGTGGAGCTAAGGAAAACATGCACAAAGCTGAGCAAGACAGAAGACTAATTCAATTTCTCATGGGCCTAAATGAAGTGTACACTGTGGTGAGAGGAAGCATTTTGATGATGAATCCACTCCCAACAATATCCCAGGCATTCTCTATTCTTATTCAGGAGGAAAAGCAAAGGGAGGTCAAGCCAAGTTCTCATTTCTAGATGGATTCTGCTGCCTTGAATGCGAATGGACCAGGAAACAATACTTTCAGAACAAACTATACTCAACAAGGAAATAACAACACAAATAGTGGATATAAGGGAAATCAGTTCACTAATAGAACTCGGTTGTTCTGTGACTACTGCAAAAGGCCAGGACACACTAAGGAAAAATATTATAAGCTCCACGGATTCCCAAAGAACTCCAAGTTCAATAAGGGAAGAAGGATTGTAGGAAATGTGCTTGGGTCATCACGTGAACGTGCTGCAGGAAATGATGATCGAAATAACTCTCAGAGTCGGGAGCAAGGTCGAACCATGCACAACTTAAATAAGGAGCAATATGGACAACTACTCAGCATCTTGGAAAGCTTTCAAGGAGGAGGATACAAATACGAAAACACTACCATAAATAGAGGAGCTGTGAACTTTGCAGGTATCTCAGTATGCTCTACTCATTTCGATTCTAGTGATCAGTTGTGTGAAAATTCTAATTCAAGTGCTGACTATTGGATACTTGACTCTGGAGCCACAAACCGTATGACATTTAATAAATCGTTGCTAACCAATATTAGAACTTTAGCTTATCCCTACCTAGTTACCCTACCTAATGGTTACAAAGTAAAGTTGACACTGATTGGTGATGTAATCCTTAGTCCTAAGTTCTCAGAAAGGTCCTTTTTGTGCCTAGTTTCAAGTTCAATTTGATATCAGTCCATTCCTTGACAATCCAACTTGATTGTATTATAATATTTACCAAGTTTGTGTGCATCCTTCTACAAGACTCTTCACTGAAGAGGCCACTGGAGATTGGTAAAGCCAAGACTGGTCTGTACTTCCATTGTTAAGACAACAACAACAATAACACTGTTTCTGTTTCCCCTGATTTTTCTAATGCATCTTATCTATGTCATTCTATTAATAAAGATGAGGTATATTCTGCAACTAACACATCTAGTTCATTTTCTCTTAAGCCACACTCTACTATCCCTATTGCATCTACTCTTGTTGTTCCATTTCACAGCAGTAATAAGAGTAGTTCTTTTCCACATTTACATCATTCTGTAAATAATTCCAACAATAAAAGTGATTCTTGTTTGACTGATGTCTCCTCAAATACTAAGAATTTGCTTTATCCCTTGTGGCATAAAAGATTGGGACATGTACCTTTTGTCAAAATGAAGGGAATTTCTTCTATACCTGTTACCTTTGCACCTAAACAACCTTTCCTTTGCCCTATTTGTCCAATGGCAAGACAAACCAGATTGCCTTTCCAAGAAAGAACAACATTAACCACTAAGATCTTTGAGTTGTTACACATTGATCTATGGGGTCCCTATCATGTTACAACACACAACAAATATAAGTACTTCATATCACTTGTGGATGATTACAACAGGTCCACATGAACTCATTTGTTAAGCTGTAAAAGTAATGCCCTTAATACTATCAAGGCTTTCTCTACCATGGTAGAGAACCAATTCAACACCAGTATAAAAACTATAAAGACTGACAATGGCCTTGAGTTCACCAGTCTTGAAACCACCTCATTTTTCCAATCAAAAGGCATCATACATCAGAAAACATGCCTATATACACCACAACAAAAATGGTGTGGTGGAAAGAAAATACAAATACCTACTAGAAACAGCCAGGGCACTCTTGTATCCGTCTTTATTTCCCATGCAGGGAGAGTGTATCTTGACATCTACCTATTTGATAAATAGGTTACCTTTATCATCACTCAAAGCTAAATGTCCATTTGAACTACTGTACCTGAAGAAACCAAATTATTCCCACCTTAGAAGCTTTGGGTGCTTATGCTTTTCTACTACTCTCAAAACCCATAAAGACAAATTTGAACCAAGATCCACTCCCCATATTTTTGTGGGATGCCCCTTTGGGACAAAAGGTTATAAGGTACTAAATCTGGCCACAAAGAAAATAATTGTTTCAAGAGATGTAGTATTCTATGAAAATGTATTCCCATTTGCCTTGTCATCTAGTCCTACTAAGGTATTCCCTTCATTCCCTCAAATGAAATCACACTTATCAGATGAATTCTTTCATGCCAATGACATAAAGAGCACTCCACATTTAGTGACTGAAAATCACCATGAAGTGTCACCAAGGACTTTGTCCAGGAATGAACAATTGTCTGAATCAGATCCAATATCACCTCAGCCCCTTTCTTTTGATAATGATTCAATATTTTCTCAGTAACCTTTGAGCAGTCAGACATCAGGAGTCTTCCCTACTGCTGATAGTTTAACTGTCTCAACTCAAGATCAAAACATTTTAGTGGCAGATCAAAGTAGACCTTCCAGAACCTTGAAAATCCCTACTTATCTTAAAGACTATGAATACACAATTCCTAAATTACATCATAATCACCAAGACCAATCCCCTTCTTTTAATGACAGCCAAAGTACATCATCATTTTCTTTTATCACCTCTGCACCAAGACTTCATCATAATCCCTTAAATGCTCTAAATTCCACCAGTCAGCATTTGATGGAACCTGCCTCACATGAATGTGGACCTAGTTCATATGAGGAAGCTACTGTGAAACCTGCTTGGCAAGCAGCAATGAATCAGGAGTTCCAAGCACTATATGCAAATAAGACGTGGGACTTAGTTCCCCTTCCAGTTAGAAACAAGGCAACAGGGTGTAAGTGGGTGTATAAAATCAAGCATAAAGAAGATGGAAGCATAGAAAGATTTAAAGCAAGATTAGTAGTAAAGGGTTACACACATCAGGCTGGGATAGATTATACAGAGACCTTCTCACCAGTAGTGAAAAATGACAACTGTGAGAGCTTTGATAGCAACATCAGTCAAGAAAGGATGGCAAGTTTTGTAGTTGGATGTCAACAATGCATTTCTTCATGGAGATCTCCATGAAGAAGTGTACATGGAGGTGCCACCAGGGCTAGTTGTGGAAAGGCCAGTCTTAGTGTGTAAACTAAACAAGTCCTTGTATTGACTCAAACAAGCAAGCAGACACTGGTATGAGAAATTAGCCGAATCATTATGTTCTAGAGGATATACTCATTCAATGTTTGATTACTCGCTGTTCTATAAGAAAGCTGAAGGATCAATAGTGTTTGTAGCTGTCTATGTAGATGATGTTCTTATCATAGGTACTCACCTGCAAGAGATTGAGTCCTTGAAAGATTTTCTGCACAACACATTCAAGATAAAAGACCTGGGAAGGCTTCATTACATCCTAAGCTTAAAGGTTCAATACACATACAAAGGAGTTTTGATGTCACAAAAGAAGTTCACTATGGATATTTTGAAGGAGTTTGGTTGCATAGACTTTCCCCTTATAGCTTCTCCTCTAGACTCATCTGTGAAGATGAAAGCTGATGAAGGAGCCCTATTGACAGACCCTTCATATTATAGGATGCTGATTGGAAAACTCAACTTCCTTACTAATATCAGGCTAGAAATTGCTTATAGTGTATAACATCTTAGTCAGTTCATGCAGAGTCCCAGGGAGCCACATTTGAAGGTTGCATATCATGTTCTAAGGTACTTGAAAGGTGACCCAACCTTGGAAATTTTCCTTACTAATGATGCAAACTACAGAGTGAAAGCCTTCTGCGACTCAGATTGGGCAACATGTCCCCTATCCAGAAAATCAGTCAGTGGTTACATTGTATTACTTGGAGACAGCCACATTAGTTGGAAATCTAAGAAGCAGTCTACTATTTCCTTATCATCTGCAGAAGCTGAGTACAGATCAGCTAGAATGGTTGTTGCAGAACTTGTCTAGCTTGCCAGGCTTCTTACTGAGCTCATTGTTCCTATATCCTTACCAATTCCCATATTTTGTGACAGTCAAGCTGCCCTACACATAGCAAAGAATCCTGTATTCCATGAGCGTACAAAACACATTGAAGTGGATTGCCATTTTGTACGAGACCAGTTGCATGAAGGATTGATCTCCTTACACCACATCTCTACAAATGACCAGTTAGCTGATATCTTTACCAAATCTTTGACAGGGATCAAACATTCCACACTCCTTGGCAAGTTGGCAGTGAGCCCCTCACCTCCAACTTGAGGGGTGTTGAGATTACTCATTGTATTGTATTTATTCCTTTGTTAATCACTTGTACAGTAGTTAGTGGAATATAGTTAGTGGGATGTCACATGGTAAATGTCAGTTGTAATGAGTTAGTGGGTTAGATTAGGTGTCAGCACATTTTATAAGTAAAAAGTTAGATTGTACATTTTATTTTTGAGTTGATTAATGAAGAGCTCAGCTCCCCTTTTTAGAAGCTTCACTCACGCTCTCTTTCTTTTACATCCTCTGATTCCTCCATTGGAGCTCTCATTGAGCTCACATTTCTCTCATTAATTTCACAATTTCTCATGATCAAACGGATAGGCCTAGCAAGCTAAATAAACCAAACAAATAATTAGGATAGGAAAACTAGTACATTATGTGACAATTTGTGGCGTTTTGTTCATGGAAAATTCTTTGATATATTGCAAAGAGTTTTTCTAAAAATGTGTTTGTTAAAGTTTCCTCAAGAAGTTTTTGCAAATGTTTTGCTTTCGAAAAGCTATTTGTTGAAGAAGTGGTTTAAGTGTGTGTTTCTAATAAGTGACATTTTTTCACTCACAAAACACTCACAAATTATCCTGAAAAAACTATAATTATCTAAAAAGTGATTTCGGGTTTTTTTTTTTCTGCCGATACAGAAGCTAATTATCTGTGGCGCTTAAGTATTGTTTTGTGTCAGATATTTTATTTTTACTTTTTTCAGCAGCAATCAACAGTTAATTTAACAAACAGAAGAACCAAGTTAGGCAAAAAAAATTATACTATTATTCAGACGTCAAGAACAACACATGGTTTGAAGAAAACTAGGAGATTCAGATCCTTTATTTAAAAATAAAAATAAAACGATCACCGAGATAAAAAAAATCACTCAATGGTTTAGATTTTAATGGAGTCCACCAGTAAAGCGATGATGTGAGGTTTTAGAACCTTTTCTGGATGAGTGTATCCATCTTGATTGTGCTTATAAGTGACATCTATAATACGAGCGAGGTTGAGAATACGGGTGAGAATTTCTGTAGAAACAGGAGTTGGTCGAAGAATTCCTTCATTCACATCCTTCCATGCTATCTCAGCCATTTCTTGGAATTTTTCCATTGCTACTTCTGTTGATACGCCATAATCCCTCATATAACACTCAATTCCTGTTGCAATTTGGCCCCTACCCTTCTCAACCTAAAATAGCAATTACAATGTACGTAGTATAAGTACAAAATCGACATATATATTTTTAAGTGCAACAATCATATAAGATGCTTAATGCGATCGATGTGTACCTCATATGTGGCAATGTCATCTACAACTCGACATAATGTTACATTGGCTTCCAAAATTTTAGGGTTGGTAGCCAACCACTCAAAATCTTCCCTGGCAGCTGATTTCATTCCCAAGTAGGATGTTGTAGTTAGCAAGTAATATGTGCTAGTAGCTAATGCATTGTTAAGATACTCAGAAACAGGTGGCATATATCCCTCAATGAACCACTTTGCTTCGACAAAATAATTTCTCACAATTTCCTTCATCTATTTAACACAAACAAAAATTAATCAATATAATATTCCAACAATAAATCTGATTATAAAGAAAAATAAGGTAGATATAAAACGTTATATATAAATCAGTGAGTCATACTCTTTCTTTCGCATAGTGGACAACATAGGATCTGCCATCTGTTGACAATTCCTTTTCATAATCTTCATAAAGGTCTATAAGAGCCTTAAAACTGATTTTCATGTAGTCTGGGAGTCGATCAATTTGACTAATATCCCACCTAATACATAAAAAAATTAACATATGGTAAGTTTCCCATTTAAGAAACCATCTAATAAATTCATAAACTGTGGAAACACAAGTTTATACCTCTGTATGGCATCAGTGTAGACCTCAAGTTCTTTTACAATGCCATAAGCATCGAATGTGTCATCTACTATCGAAATCATTGCTATAGTCTTAGCAAGCATGACACGAGCCTGAGAATATTGAGGTTCAGCATACACCCCCATCGTCCAAAAGTAGCATTCAACAGCTCTATCCCTAGCATATGGAAGTGTTGTCACAAAATCCAAATCTTTCCACCACCTACAAAATAACCTTAGAATATGAGAAATTATTATGAACAAATAATTTATATGTTTTTTACGTAAAACATATCATTGTACCTTGATACTTGGCTGAGTTCTTGTTTATGCAAAATCTGAAGTAAGTTGTAATCTAATTTAGCAAATCGAAGTAGCACATCATTTTTCAGTTCCTCCTCTTCGTAGATGGAGATGAAGTGACGCGTCTCCACTCTTGGAATGCTTTTATGCAGAGATTGGTCAAGGGCATGCGTCACTTGCTTACTCAGAGGTGACTTCAAATGTGGAGTTGCAGATTCAAGATGAGCAGTGGCAAAAGCAAGTGCCTCTTCCAAAATATCCTCTCCATGAATCCTTACATGTGAAGCTTCGTATAAGCTCAATAGACCCTTTGCATCATTACTAAGACTAAGAGACTCCTTGAATTTTCCGTTTGCGTCTTGGAATCTGCTGAAAATTTCTGGATCATGAATAAAAACAAAAGATTAGTTTTCATGCAGCAAAAGTTGAAAAATTGGTGTAAGAATATATAATGGACCTACTTGGGGAGATATTGTAACCATGTTGTCTCAACATTCGAAATTGAAGGGCACAAGTGTACAAATCATTGTACTCATGACCTTCAAAGTTTGGATCTTCTTTATAAATCTCATCCAACATGTCTTCTATTTGTTTCTCAAAATGATAAGCTAAGCCAAGGCGCTCAACAGTGTCTATCAGATTCAGCTTTTCAGCCAATGATCTTTCACAAGCTGCTCCCAACATACTCCTTGTTTCCTCCTTCAATGTTTCAATCTCTTGACCATATTTTTCTGCCACCTGTGAATGTATTTATTAAGTTCATGTAACTTCAACTTAAAATGACTATGCATAATATATAAATACCTGATTGTCAACAGAGAATGAATGGAAACTGTCACCCCAAAGACTTGGAGAGAAATTGGCAACTGGACGAACAATCTTCTCATCGTTGTTAATGAGGGCAGCTTGGGCCATTTCTAGAAAACTGAATATAAGCTAGTGGAAATTAAAAGCAAGTTAAAGAGGTTATTTTTTTTTTCCTTTGTTTTGCTTTTATCTTTTATTTCTTGGTGCAGAGAACTGAACAAGCTAAGTGATGATCGAAATGGAAAAGAATGTATGGGTATTTATAGCTATGATGAGAGTCTTTCTCAGTAGTATGCACACAACCTTAACTAATTATTTATCTTTTGAAATTCTTGTTGCAACAGGTTGCCTTACTTGACTATAAAGCACTTGTAAACTTTTTTACTAGTCATGGGAGAGTAAATAATACAGTATTTTTTTAAAAAATTAAATCCATCCACCGGGGCTTTCACCTGCCAAGGTGGTGGTGGGGGGTTTGGCAAAGACCCCCGATCTTGTATATTGATATCACTCAAATAATATACCGAGGGACATAACAATCAAACAGGGTATATGCGGAAAATTTTGTAAGCGGTGTCAAAATTTATAGAAGAACTGGAATAATAATTTTAATTATCATACTTTTGGATAAAAAATAACCTTACTTGACTTAATTAATTATTTCTCTTTTGAAATTCTTGTTGCAGTTGTTGCCTTACTTGACTATAAAGCACTTGTAAACTTCTTTTTTACTAGTCATGGGAGAGTAAATAATATTTCTTTTAAAATTAAATCCATCCACCGGGGCTTTCACCTGCCGAGGTGGTGGTGGGGGGTTTGGCAAAGACCCGTATATTGATATCACTCAAATAATATACCGAGGGACATAATAATCAAACAGGGTATATGCGAAAAAAATTTTAAACGGTGTCAAAATTTATAGAAGAACTGGAATAATAATTTTAATTATCATACTTTTGGACGAAAAATAACCTTGCTTGACTTAATTAATTATTTCTTTTGAAATTCTTGTTGCAGCTGTTGCCTTACTTGACTATAAAGCACTTGTAAACTTCTTTTTTACTAGTCATGGGAGAGTAAATAATATTTGTTTATAAAAATTAAATCCATCCACCGGAGCTTTCACCTCCCGAGGTGGTAGGGTGTTTGGCAAAAACCTCCTATCTTGTCAGAAACAGTTCCAGGATTTAGAGGCTACGGGTACCAAAAATTTTGAACGTAGTCATATTATAATTTACATTATCTAATAGGTTATAAATTTAATCGATTTGGTCTATTTGGATTTCGTTCGGGTTATTCGTCTTTTGAGTTAATATAAACAAATAGATCGGGCAAAAAGATTACGTAATAATTATGATAACTTGGGAAAAAAATATAAAAATTCAACTGGATTATGCATTTTGTACAAGAAAAATGACTTGTTATCACTTTATATTTAGATACTTAAGGCAAAAACTTATACTAAGCACTCTAAATATTAAGTAAGTTTATGGATATTTTTCATAAAAATTAACTCACTCGATATTATATACAATTGTCCTACTTTAGAGCAATCTGACAAAAATATAAACTTTCATCATTGATTAAAACAAAAACTTATTCAAGAATTCTTTTTTTAGTTTCTGCAAATAAATTTTCAGAGTTGTGGTCCCGTAGAAAACAATTAATTTTTCTTTATCAAAGGATCCCCCTGTAATTGTCTTAAATGCACCAAACAAAAGCTTTTAAAAAAGTGAGCTTAGATTCGAACCCCAACCATTTGGGTGAAAGTGGCACTGTCTTGCCAGTGGTACCTTGAGCCTTTTTATTACCGAGGGTGCCACTTAAAGTATTTGTATACATTCCTTCTATATATACATGAATGTATACATACTATTGTATAGATTCGGCCAAAGCTTGCGGGTGGCGTATACCACCCCGTCCCTTATACGTAGATCCGCCCCTGATCTTGTATATTGATATCACTCAAATAATACACCGGGGGACATAAAACCTAAACCTCCAAAAGAAAATAGCTACTATAGAGTACCTAAGATCAATAACATGGTGAAAGCACAATCAAACAGGGGAATACGCAGGGAATTTTGTAAGCGGTGTCAAAGTTTAAAGTTTATGGAAGAACTGGAATAATAACTTTAATTATCATACTTTTGGACTAAAAATAATCCTAGTCTATTGATTTTGTTGTGTCTTAAGTTAGAAAAAGTCTTGAGTTCAATTCTACTTAATCATAATTTTTAACCACAACGACTCTCTCAAATATTTGCAAAAACAATTACCAGTTAAGGTTTGAACATCTAACCTCTTAGAGCAAAATCAAGCACATAACCAACACACCAAAATACAATTTATGTCAAATGGTATCATTGTTTCCTACTTATCTATTTTCTCACAATATTAATACATATATTTAGTAAAAAAATTTCACGAAGCGGTGTCGAGTGACACCGCTTCGTTAAGCGTGCATCCGCTCCTGCAATCAAAGGTACATGTTATACAATACCTTTGATTAAGTTATATACACTATCAGTGTAAACAAACAGTTATACTATTGGTTCAATTTATTACTCTATTTTTCATGTCGATGAGGCTTGTTATAAAAAGTTATTAATCAACATATGATGGTGTCAAAAAACTTATAAGCTCATAATATAAATGCAACGTGCCCTATTCCTTTTTTATCCCTATTGCCGCTTTCTTTCTTTCAGTGGCGTCTGTCTTGGTCCAATGCTTCCTTAATTAGCCAACTTTTCCACTTTCAACTTAAAAAGAGACTTAGTACTATGAAATTGATGTGTGCACTATTTTGTTCTCTAACTTCTTGCTTGTATAGCACGTGGATTTGAACTGTCGATAACCAGTCTACTTTGATGGCTGGAAACAAGTCTGCTTGATATAGATCGATCTTGCGGGTATCTTTCTTAGCTCTTATTTGTGGTGCATAATTCCTTGGAATGTAGGTAATGATTATGACCCATTCAATATAAAGGAGAAGAAATAGTCTGTATTTTTCGTTTGGGATTAATTTTCGGAAAAATATCGTCGTATATTCCTCCAATTCTTTATAGAAGATATTCGGTCCGTTAGAATAGAAGTTAAAGAGGTATTTATGCTAGTCGTGTTCTTTATATGGACATCCGAGGCCAGAGGTCCACTCCCTTGACTCGTACTAACGAGAATTTGACCCCACGAGAAATTGAACAAAAGGCTGCTGAATAAGCCTATTTCTTGTGTGTACCAATTGAAGTATTTTGAGAAATTGAGATACCAGTATCAGGAGACTCTCTCTCTCTCTCTCTCTCTCTCTCTCTCTATATATATATATATATATATATATATATATATATACTATATTAAAAGCACGAAAGTCTTTAGCGAAATATCTTTCGCCTTTTTTATCCTTTTAAAATAGAGTTCACATTGGATAAAATAGTCATTTGATTATTTTTTTAATATTTAAAAATAGTCATTTAATTATGAGGTCTTTGAAATTAATAAGATTTTATATGTTAAATTTTCCTTTATTTGCACTATGTGATATAACATATTTGTAAAGAGAAGTAACACTAAAAAAATCAAAGTAGAAACTTTCGAACCTAGAATTATTTTAAGTTTTGGCGTTCTTTGTTCTTTATTATAAATTCTAAGAAATTAATTCTAGCAATACAAATAACTCCACCCTATTATTCCATAAAAACTAATATGCAAGGAACGTAGTCACTTGTCTTTGACTGTGCTTATGTGTATAGTTTTAAATTTTATTTTCATATCAGAAATATGTGGTTTGATTGACTACACAAATTATGAAGACATAAAGTTTGTTGTTTCTAATTCGACTACCACCATCGGCCAGTTCTTCGACTACTACCATCGGCCCCACCGTCTCCGTCGACGATACCAGGTTCTACGTTCCTGTCTCATTACACTTTGTCGTAGATACACTTTGTTTAAATTTGTTTCATTGTTTGTAGTGTTTTCTATAATAGTCTTGTGTTATAGCCGTGGTTTATTTGCTCAGATCATTTAATTGTTTGACTCACTTGTACTGTTTAGATCCTTTGTATTTGCTCTCGGCCCTATTAGCACTGTCTAGGGTATTTAGTTGCACATATCTTGTTGATCTTGTGTCTTTAATTTATAATTAGTTAAATTGTTGTTGTCTTAGTCCATATTTGTTTATTCACCGTATTAGTGTGCCTGTAGTTGCAGCTTGTCTTCTTCTAGTTTGGTTTGTTGCCTTGTGTGTCTTAGTGATTCCCTTTAGTCTGCCGTAGGTATAGTGGCTGTGGTCTGGGATGGTCGAGTGAGGTCATGTCCTCGGGGGGAGCGGGAGGTAGGGCAAGTGTTGGGGGGCGGGTCGGGAGGCTAGGGAGGTAAAAGGAACAAGGGTGTCCACTGGTTGAGAATTGGGTCATGGAATGTAGGTACATTGACGGGTAACTCTATAGAGTTGGCAAAGATCCTCCAGAAGAGGAGGTCAATATAGCGTGCGTCCAAGAGACAAGGTGGGTAGGGTCGAGGGCGAGGGACACAAACGGGTATAAACTTTCGTACTCAGGAGTCCAGAAGGGTAAGAATGGAGTAGGTATCTTGGTGGATAGGGAACTTAGAGAGTCTGTGGTTGAGGTTAGACGAGTGAATGATAGATTGATGATTATTAAGTTGGTGGTTAGAGAGTGCACTCTAAATGCCGTTAGTGCCTATGCGCCGCATACGAGCCTAGACGAGGAGGTTAAACGGCGCTTCTGGGAGGGTTTAGATGAGATTGTACGCCAGATTCCTCCTGCTGAGAAGCTATTCATAGGAGGGGATTTCAATGGTCATATTGGGTCGACTACAAGTGGTTATGGCGAGGTGCATGGAGGCTTCGATTTTGGGGAGAGGAACGGAGGAGGTACCTCATTGTTGGACTTCGCTAAGGCTTTTGGGTTGGTGATTGCGAACTCTACCTTTCCGAAGAGGGAGGAGCATTTGGTTACTTTTCAAAATGCGGTGGCGAAGACTCAGATTGACTATCTCCTCCTCAGGAGGTGTGACAGAGGGTTTTGCAAAGATTGCAAGATGATTCCATGTGAGATACTCGTGACACAACATGTGCTCTTGGTGATGGACGTTGGTATTATGTTGAAGAGGAGGAAAAGGCCTGCTCGAGGAAGACCGAGAATCAGGTGGGGAGCCTTAACTAAGAATAAAGCCCAAGAGTTAAAGGGGCGATTGTTGGCTATGAGAGCTTGGAGGAGTAGTGGTGACGCGAGCACTATGTGGTCAACGACAACAGACTGTATAAGAGAGGCTACGAGAGAGGTGTTAGGGGTCTCGACGGGCGTCGCTGGCGAGCACAAAGGAGACTGGTGGTAGAATGAAGTGGTCCAGGGTAAAGTAAAATCGAAGAAAGCAGCATATCAGAAGTTAGTGGGGAGCATAGGTAAGAAGGATAGGCGTGCGTGCATGGAGAGGTATAAGGTAGGTAGGAAGCTAAGCTGGCGGTCACAGAGGCTAAGACTACAACTTATGGTCGTATGTACAAGAAAATGGGGGGAAAAAGGCAGGTAGAAGAAGCTATTCCGGCTGGCCAAGTTGAGAGAGAGGAAGGCTCGAGATTTGGACCAAGTGAGATGCATCAAGGACGACGATGGTAGAGTATTGATGGAAGATTCCTAGATTAAGAAGAGATGGCAGACTTATTTTCATAAACTTCTGAATAAAGAAAGGGATCGGGATATTGTGCTAGGTGAATTGGAGCATTTCGAGAGTCACCGTGACTTTGGGTACTGCAGGCGCATCAAGGTTGAGGAGGTCATGGGAGCTATGAGTAAGATGAGTAGGGGTAGAGCGACAGGGCCTGACGAGATTCTGGTGGAGTACGGTGGTTCCATTGTATAAGAACAAATGTTATATTCAGAGTTGTAACAATTATATGTGTATCAAATTACTGAGTCATGCCATGAAAGTGTGGGAGAGGGTGGTTGAAGCGAGGGTGAGGATGTCAGTGTCTTGTTTCGACAACCAGTTCGGGTTCATGCCGGTTCGTTCTACTACAGAATCTATACACCTTGTTAGGCGGTTGGTAGAACAGTACAGAGATAGGAATAAGGACCTGCACATGGTTTTTATTGACCTAAAGAAAGCATATGACAAAGTTCCTAGAGAAGTTCTCTGGAGATGCTTGGAGGCAAAAGGTGTGTCGGTTCCTTCCAGTATGGTGATTAAGGACATGTATGATGGGGCTAAGACACAGGTAAGGACAGTAGGAGGCGACTCTGAGCATTTACGGTTGTTATAGGGCTACACCAAGGCTCTGCGCTCAGTCCGTTCCTATTCGCCATGGTGTTGGATGCGTTAACACACCATATTCAAGGGGAGGTGCCATGGTGCATGCTATTCGCCAATGACATAGTTCTGATTGATGAAATGCGAGCCGGTGTTAACGAGAGGCTGGAGGTTTGGAGACAGGCTCTTGAGTCTAAGAGTTTCAAGCTGAGTAGGACGAAGACGAAATACCTGGAGTGTAAATTCAGAACTGAGCTGGGGGAAGTGGGCGTGGATGTGAGGCTTGACTCACAGGTCATCCCAAGTAGAGGCAACTTCAAGTACCTTGGGTCGGTTATCCAGGGGGGATGGGAGATCGACGAGGATGTCACACACCGTATTAGGGTAGGATGGATGAAGTGGAGGTTAGCATATGGAGTCCTGTGTGACAAGAGAGTACCATCGGTACTCAAAGGTAAGTTCTATAAAGAGGTGGATAGACCATCCATGATGTACGAGACTGAGTGTTGGGCTGTTAAGAACTCACATATTCAGAAGATGAAAGTAGCAGAAATGACGATTTTGAGGTGGATGTGCGGGCACACTAGGATGGATAAGATCAAGAATGATGATATTCGAGACAAGGTGCGTGTGGATCCCATTGATGACAAGATGCGGGAAGCGAGGCTCAGATGGTTAGGGAATATATAGAGGAGGAGCCAGATGCCCCGGTAAGGAGGTGTGAGTGCTTGGTTGTGGAGGGCATGAGAAGAGGTAGAGGGCAGCCGAAGAAGTATTGGGGAGAGGTGACCAGGAAGGACTTGGCGAGACTTCAGATTTCCGAGGACATGGCACTTAATAGGAAGATGTGGAGGTCGAGTATTAGGGTTGTAGGTTAGGAGGTAGTTGAGTATTTTCTTACTTCGTACCATTGTGAGACTAGTCTGGTAGTGTTTTTGTTTAAGCTAGCTAGTGTCAATGTCGTGTCTTACTATTTTGCATTTCAGTGCCGGACCTATTTACTAGCTATCATTTTTGCTTTGCATATTTCTTCTGGATTTCATGTTGTTCCTGTTTTCCCTATGATTTCTGTGGTGATACTGAGATTGTATCCTTTTGTCTTTTTGTCCTCTTAAGCATAGGGTCTTTCGTAAACAACCTCTCTACCTCTTCGGGGTAGGGGTAAGGTCTGCATACACACTACCCTCCCCATACCCCATTAGTGAAATTTCACTGGGTTGTTGTTGTTGTACTATCGTATTAATTTTAAATACTTCATTATGTTGATATCCACTTTTATCATTGAGGAGTCCAACCCCTACTTGCAAGGTTAAATTTCCCAAAACTTTACGTTATTGGGTTCATTCTTTGGGAGCATAGTTATTTTCCTCCACCTTAGTTCGGATTGGTTTCTAACTTCCAGTGACAAAAGCATGAACCCTATGCTGTAATATTTAGGATGTTGGGAAGTTTTGATATTTTGGGTTTTAAAATCAAGATTTTAGGCTTCATTTTTTTATTTTTTTTATTACATTGGGGTAGGAGAAGGGAAATGGGAAGTAGATTATAAGGCTTTTTTTTGTCCTTTTTGTCCTTTTGTCTTTGTTATTTTTTTTTTTGAGTCGAGGGTCTTTCGGAAACAGCCTCTCTACTCCTTCGGGGTAGGGGTAAGGTCTGCGTACACACTACCCTCCCCAGACCCCATTAATAGGATTCTACTGGGTTGTTGTTGTTGTTGTTGTTGCTTTATTTGAAAGGATAATGGTAAGAATTGTTTTTAATAGAGTGATTATATAAGAGACTTCTCTTTGAAAAATTAATTTAAAGTCGAAGTTTGTAGTTGATCCAAAGCCCTAAATATAAATGTAAAGATAGCACGGACAAGCAAGTTTTCGGACTGGTAATTAAAATACCTGTGTATGAACTTCCAGCATAATATGTTGAACCGGTATATTATACTGGAACTCCAGTATATTATGCTGGAATATTTTTCGAATTTTGAACAGTGTTTTCATTCAGATTTATCTTTACTTGAAAAGTTGCTAAATTTCGATTACTTTTGAAACTGTGGCTATTTTTCAATTACAACTTGTAAATCTGGCTATTTTTGAATTTCTCCCAATATAAATATGACCAATATTTATTTTTTAGGAACTTTGTTTTGTTAATTTTATTTTACAATTCAAAATTTGTTTTAGAATATTATTTATGTTGTTTTCAAAAAGTTTGTTCTTATTAATATAATTACACGCGCAACGCGCGTACCTTAAGACTAGTATATATATTGAAGTAACATATATTATATCTGCTCATCTAAGTCTCTAGTGATTGTAGGAAGATCACTAAATTAAGTGGGCGCTTGGACATAAGAATTGTGAAATTTCGAAAAGAAGTAAAAAAACATTCAAGAAAAAATAGTAATTGAAAATTAGAGTTGTGTTTGGATATGAATACAACTTTGAATTGTATTTGAATTTTTGTGAGTTTTGAAGTAAAAATTTTGAAAAATAGTTTTTTGGAGTTTTTTAAATTTGCAAAAAAATTCGAAATTCAATTTCAATAGAAATTTAAAATTTTCATGCACAAATACTGATTTCGAAAGAAAAAAATATATTTTATGGTCAAATGGATGTAGTTACAAAAATATTGAGGGGGAGAATATCTCTCTACCATCACAATATAGGTTGATTTGTGCATATATGTGGCAATTTGAGCCCAAACCCATTTCTCCCGCCCAATCCGTCCAAGGTTGGACTTGTCATTGACTCGCTCATTTGTTGAACTTAGCTAATCTTTACCCTCATTTCAGTCCATCTAAAGTTGGACTTATTTTTTAGTCCAAATTAATCCTTGAGTAACTTTGCTAAAATATCATTAAAATATTTTCTTTTGTTTGATATGTTATATATGACCATAACAAAAGAAAAAAAAAGTTTTATTTGATAATTAAATAATTCGTAAGAAAAAAATTCACATTAATTTAAAGCTTAGTAAGAGTTAAGCGGGTTGAGCAATGACCCAACTTTTTAGTCCATCTTGACCATCCAATCTCAGCTCAAGTTTCTTTTGAGAGGGTTATTGTACATAAGAAAACAATGCACGTGAATTTAAAGCTTGGTTAGAGTTGAGCAAGTTTTGCAATGACTCAAATTTTTAGTCCATCTTGACCCAACCAATATCAGCTTAAGTTTTTTTGAGCGGGTCATTGACCCACTTATTTATTGACTCATCTCATTTTGACCAGCCCAAAACTCCAAAAAGCTATTTTTCAGAAAAAAATTCACTTCAAATAATTCACAAAAATTCAAAAATAATTCAAAATTATGTCCATATCCAAACATAACTCTAATTTTCAAATACCAATTTCACTTGAAGAAAATTTCTCTTTGTTGACTCTTAAGTTAGAAAAGATCTTGAGTTCAATTCTACTTTATCAAAATTTTTAACCACAACGGCTCTCTCAAATATTTGCAAAAAAAGTAGTACTAGTTAAGGTTTGAACATCTAACCTTTTAGAGCAAAATCAAGCACATAACCAACACTCAAAGACACAATTTATATCAAATGGTGTCATTGTTTCCTTCTTATCTATTTTTTCACAATATTAATATGTATATTTAGTAAAGAATTTCCACGAAGCGGTGTCACATGACACCACTTCGTTAAGTGTGCATCCGCTCATGCAATCAAAAGTATATGTTATACAATACCTTTGATTAAGTTATATACACTATCAGTGTAAACAAACAATTTATACTATTGGTTCAAGTTATTACTCTATTTTTCATGTCGATTGAGGCTTGTTATAAAAAGTTAATCAACTTAATATGACAGTGTCAAAAAACTTATAAGCTCAATATAAATTCAACGTTCCCTATTGTAACACTCCGAAAATTTTTGAAGAGTTTTAACACCATTAAGGAGATTGGAGGGTACTAATTATATTAACTCAGGTATGAACAAGACTGAATATTTTGAATGATATCAATCGATAATAATAATATTTGTATGAGGTGCATTAAGAACGGTTTATGGTCTAAAAAGAGCCCTAAGGCTAAGTCAAATTAAAAATTATATGATGGGTTAAAGTTTCAAGTGAGTACGCACAAGACCTAACTTCAAATAAGCATAACTCTCAAGATATGAAGATTTATATGGTGTATAACCTATCAAAAGAAAGGTCTACGTGCCTAGTTTCTAAGGCTTTACACCTTTTGGCATTTGGAGATTGCTACAAGAAATAGTGACCATTTTACTAAAGGGTGGCAGAACAGCTACGCCAGTCTTGCGTAGCCTACACAACATAGCAGCGTAGCCTACGCATCATTGCGCATGCAAATTCAGTAGCTTCAAGGGTCATTTTAAGAGCTGAAAAACGTGGGTTTAGAGAGAGAATGAGTTATTTCTTCATCTAGGAATGGATTTCTAGAGAGAAGGAGGAGCTCTTCCACCATGGATACACTTCAAGGTAAGTTATTTTGGTACAAGGATGATTATATAACATCATTTAGTGATAATACTAACATTATTATGGATCAAATCCATAGAAAATGGGTTGAATCTTCAAGAACACCAAAAAGAGAAAAAGTTAGATTCTTCCACCAAGAGGTAATCCCTGCACTTGAGCTTCATATATATATCATATTGGAGTATGGGTAGCATATTTATGAGTTTTATCTAAAGTTGTAACGGGATATTGTATGAACCCTAAGGGAGGGTCTTGAAAATGATATTTTGGGCAAAGAAGAAGATGAATAGTGATGAATTGATATAAAAGGAATTGTTTTGAGTTTCTAATGATTCCAATATACTTGATAACTTAATTGATGAACGAATTGAATAGGGAATCACCATTTTGACAAGATACAACACTAGTTCTTAAAATGAGTGTTCTTGAACATAGGATTTTGTTGGAGAAGACAATGAATAGTGACTTAATGCTGTTGGATAATTAACATAGTATTATTAATGACTCCAATTGAGTATTAAATGATAAGAATGGAATTGAATAGGCTAATAGGTGAGCCTATTGGATAATTTGGGATGGTTGAAGGCTTGTTGCCGAATTATGAATCCTAAATGGATATTTATGAATCTTTTCATATTTATTTTGATGTAGTTGAGATATCTAATGGTAGGTATTGAATTGTGGGTGATATTTGGACATTTAATCAATTGGAGCATTGTAGTATTTTCGGAGCTTGAAGATTTGAGGGTCGAGTTGAGGTCGGATTTTGGTAAAATTAATATGGCTAGACTCGTGGTTGAATGGGCTATCGGATTTTATAACTTTTGTCGGGTTCCGAGATATGGGCCCCAGGGGTGATTTTTGGGGGTATAATTTCAGATTTTGTGAAAAATATTAGTATTTTAATATGTAATTAATTCCTATAATTTTGTGGACTGAATCAAATTAATTGTGTCTAGATTCGAGCCGTTCGGAAGTTGATACGGGCAAAATGGAATTTCTGGAGCATTGTTTAGCTTGCTCGATATTGGATTCATCTTGTTCAAGCTAAGTAACTCTTCTAATCTTGGAGCTGAGGGCATGAACCCTAGATATATGTATTATGTGAATTATTGGGAGGTGACGCACATGCTAGGTGACGGGCATGCAGGCGTGCACCATAGAAATTATGACATAATTATTTTCGTGAAATTTTGTAGTCAAATAATCTTGGAATTTTCTATATAGTTTTACGTGCTAAAGAAATTGAGCTGGAAATCATATTAAAATTTATGTTGAGGCTATGTGCCAGTATTATTGGGACCCACAGAGGTCATATTTTTGTGAATTATTTATTTTAAATTGAAAACTCATACTTAGTCATATTCATGTCATTATATCATATCTCAGTCTCTGTTGCGATTTATTGATACATCATATCATCATTTTCAGGCTATTTTCATGACATTGTGAGCCCGAGAGACTGGAGAGATTGATGGCTGAGTGAGGTAGCAGGCCAGATTGGCTTATTATAGCACGTGAGTTATCCGTGCGGATCAAGATATTGATACTATAGCACGTGATTTGTCCGTGCAACCCGTGAGTTGTTAGTGTAGATCCAGATATTGATACTATAACACGCGAGTTGTCCGTGTAACACGTGAGTTGTCCGAGCAAATTATAGCGCTTGGGCTGAAGGAGCCCCTCTGGAGTCTGTACATACCCCCAGTGAGCACAGGTGCCTACTGGGTGCGATTGGCGAGTGATTAGGAGGATTGAGTGACTGTAAGGATTGAATGATGGGGAGGACCGAATGAATTGATACTCTGAGAGTATTCATATGAGTTCATCTCTGAGATATATTGCATTGACATGCATACATGACACACATGCATAGAGATATATTTTTTCTCATGTTGTACGATATTACATCATTCATGATTTCTCACACATGTTGCAGATGGGCACAATGATGCATTTGTTTTACACATAACCTTATCTGGAAAGAAAAATAAAACATTTTATTTATTATTGAAAGGATTTTGGGAAAATTATTGTTTTCAAACTTATTCATATTTTTGGAATCTCCGGTAAACGATTTGAGTTTTCATTGATGTACTTTAAAGGCAGAACTATTTTCAGAAATCATGTTTTTGCTGAGCATTTGATTGTTGAGTTACTGCTCGTATTACTTGTGTAAGTTGTTATGAACTATTGTGTAACGACTCGACCGATTATTTTGAGCATTTACGCTCCTTTCAACTATTTGAAGTCTTGAATAACTTCCTACGAGGTATTATGACTTGTGTGAATTGTCGGTTTTGGTTTTAAGGTATTTCAAAGTTAGCTTGAAAAAATAAATTTTCATGTTGGAAGTTTAAGTTGAAATAGTTGACCGAATATTGACTTATGTGTAAACGACCTCGAAATTTAATTATGATTATTCCAATAGCTCCGTATGGTGATTTTGTACTTAGGAGCGTGTCCGAAAAATTATTTGGAGGTCCGTAGTGGAATTAGGCTTGAAATGCCGAAAGTTGAATTTTGGAAAGTTTGACCAGGGGGTTGACTTTTTAATATCGAGGTCGGAATCTGATTCTGGACATTGGAATAGCTTCGTTATGTCATTTATGACTTGTGTGCAAAATTTAAAGTCATTCCGGATTGATTTGATGTATTTCGGCACAAGATATATAATTTGAAAGTTCAAAGTTCATTAGGCTTGAATTTAGGTGCGATTCGTGGGTTTAGCGTTGTTTGATGTGATTTGAGGCTTCGACTAAGTTCGTATGATATTTTAGGACTTGTTGGTATATTTGGTTGAGGTCCCGAGGGGCTCGGGTGAGTATCGGGGTGGTTTCAGACCATCTCTAGGCCATTTTTAATTACTGGTTTTTGTCTACAGAGGTGTGCATCGCGATCGCAAACAATTGGTCGCGTTCACGAGGAGCAAACAGTAGTTTGGGGTCTTGTGAATCGCGATCGCGGAAGCTCTTTCGCGATCGCTTTGAACAAACTCTCTGATGCACTGACCCGACTTTGGAAGCTTATATCTCGTAATCTATAAGGCATTTGGAGATGATCCAAAAATAAAAGTTGTAGCCCTTGATGTCTAGTTTATAGAAAAATAAACCATTTACCATTTAAAGTTGTGTACAAAATGTTATGGTACATACACTATAGGCTATCTGGGAAGAGTTTGGAAATCTCTATTGCACATGGCTGACTTTGAAAGCTTATATCTAGAAATCTATAAGGAATTGGGAGATGATAAACACATGAAAGTTATATCCCTTGGTGTATAGTTTCTATAAAGTTAAACCATTTGCAATTTGGAGTTTTGTACAAAATGTTATGACCATTATACTAGAGGTTGTCTGGAAGAGTTGGGGAGTTTGTTCTTCGCGATTGGTTTTCCACGATCGCGAAGAGCAATTTTGGGGCTGAAAAAGTTTGTGCTTCGTGATCGCGAAGCATTTTCCGCGATCACAAAGAGTAAATACCTGAGCAATAGCTATATTTCGAGGTTTCAGCCATTTTTAACATATTTGGAGCTATGAAGCTCAAATTAAAGCGATTTTTGAGGCGATTTTCACCATATGGATTGGGGTAAGTAATCTATATCCGAAAGTGATTATACTTCATGATTCTATGGTTATATTCATCATTTATTTCGGATTTAAATGGAAGAAATCAAGATTTTTGCAAAAACTTCCTAAAACGAAAATTTAAGATTTGGAGGTCGAGTTGTTATCGGAATCTGATAAAATTGGTATGGTTGAACTCATATTGGAATGGGTGTTCGGATTTTTAAATTTTGTCGGGTTCTGAGACGCAGGTCCCACGAGCGATTTTTGAGCAAAATTTCGGATGTTTTAGGAAAATTAGCATTTTCTTATGGAATTAATTCCAATAAATTTTATTGACCGAATCAAATTATTTGTGGCTAGATTTGAGGCATTTGGAGGCCAATTCATGAGACAAAGGCTTAGTGGAATAAGAATTTCACGGTTTGAGGTAAGTAACAGTTATAAATCTTGTCCTGAGGGTATGAAACCCTGGATTTTGGTATCATGTGATTACTTTGGAGGTGACGCACATGCTAGGTGACGGGCGTGTAGGCATGAACCGAGGGGATTGTGACTTGGTCCATCCCGTGAAAACTGTAAAGTTGAATAACTTGTTGTTAGCTATGTGCTCTCTTTGTATCATGGAAATTTGACTGTAAGTCGTGTTAGAAACTATGTTTAGGCTATATGTTGGTACCCGCAAAGGTCGTGTACATGTTAAACTATTTGCTTAATTGTTGTTTTGTACTCAGTCACAGTTTACTTGATTGTTTTATCCCCGTCTCTTTTGTTCATTATTGATGCATCATATCATTGTTGTTTGGGCTGATTTCATAATTGATGAGAGCCCGAGAGACTGGGGAGATTTATGAGATATTATACTATAGCTGGTGAGTTATCCGTGCAGATCCAGATATTATACTATAGCATGTGCGTTGTCCGTGCGGATCTAGATATTATACTATAGCACGTGAGTTGTCCGTGCAACACGTGAGTTGTCCGTTCGGATCCAGATATTGATACTATAGCACATGAGTTGTCCGTGCAACACGTGAGTTGTCCGTGCAGATTATAACGCTTGGGCTGTAGAAGCCCCTCCAGAGTCTGTTCACCTCCAGTGAGCGTGGGTACCCATTGAGTGTGAATGTTGAGGGCTGAGAGCCGAGTGGTTGAGCTGTTATGACGAGTTGAGTGATTGTTGCCCTGAGAGGCTATACTTGCTTTCATTTGTTGTTGCACTTAGTTGCTATCTGTCATTGTTGTAAAATTCTCTGAAAGATTTTATATCTCGATTACATGAAATTGAACTGTATAAAAGTGACTTGACTTAAACTGTTGGATTTGAAAGCATGTCTATTATTTGCTGGAATTACTAAAAGTGAACTATAACTGTGTAGCTCGTCACTATCTTCAGTTCTTTATTTATTATTGTTACTTACTGAGTTGGTTATACTCATACTACACCCTGCACTTCGTGTGCAGATTCAGGTGTTCCCGGCCATAGCGGGTGTTGATTTCTTTCGCATAGTTGATATTCTGGAGATTCAGAGGTAGTTGCCGTGTTTCGCAGACCTTGCCTCTCCTTCCCTATCTCCTTATTTACTACATTTGGTCTCAGACTATTATGGACCATATTTTCCAGACTTGTATTCATATTAGATGGTCATGTACTCAGTGACACCGGGTTTTGGGAGTGTTTATATATGTATTTGTGAGTTTTTCTTCAGCTAAATTTAGATATTATATTTTCAAACTTAAAAGATATGGTATTTTATTGAGATTGTCGGCTTGCCTAGTATTGAGATAGGCGTCATCACGACGGGTGAGATTTTGGGTCGTGACAAGTTGGTATCAGAGCCTAGGTTACATAGGTCTCACGAGTCATGAGCAAATTTAGTAGAGTCTTGCGGATCGGTACAGAGACGTCTGTACTTATCTTCGAGGGGCTGCCGAACCCTTAGGAAAAATTTCCCTTCTCGTATTCTATCAAGCAGAATTGATTCAGCTTGAAACATAACTCTTTGAATTCCTTCCACGCATTCGTATGCGAACATGAGCGCTCGGTATTAGATGAGTACCGCCGGCTTGTGATTCCATGAACGATGTTTGAGATGTGTATTCCGTGATCTGGTGATGGGCCAGTCTAGAGGACTTGAGGTAAGGTTTAGACCGCATCTTAGGCTCGGTAGCTTCAGTTGTAACCTGTACATTTGGACTCATATGTCCGGTAATGTCCCTACAAGTGGAGTTTGTGGCTCGATGAGTGGTGGAATGGCTTTGTGATGAGTATGATGTAACTGCGGGATGTGTTAAGATGATTTGAATATGACGAGAAGTGTTTTCTTGAAATGTAAAGAAAAAAAAAGTCATTGGGTGCTTGATTTGCATTTTGATGTGACATACAGTCTCGGGTGTGAATGTTTTGAAGGATCTTCCACGTTAAATTTTGGGACAAATTAAATTTCTCATGTCTGGTTAATGTGTTTGGACTCAGAAAGATTAAGTGATTTCATAGTAATTGTAACTGCAAAAGGGTATAACAAGATACCAATTTGAGGCTAAGCAGGTGGGTTATCCCCTGTTGAGTAATCTACGTAGGTGTGTTACTTTTAATGTGAGGGGAGAGTTTCTTTTCTGTAAGCGGGGCGTATGTGTGAGATTTGAATTTGAATCTGGCTGATAAAGTCAACTTGAGCGTCAAGAGAATGAATGCGAGCTTAGCGGATGATTTGGGGTATTTTATGGTTGGCGTTGTATGAGCTTGAGAAGAATTTTCGTTGAACTGACTACAGTATCATGACAGTAATACGGTGTGGGTATGAGTAATCGAGTGTTTTAATCTATGGCTTTGAGCTAAGTGGGGGAGCCTGCTATTGACAATTCATTTTCATGGTTATATGTTAAATAATAGTTTTGGTTCGAGGCATACTTGTGGATTAGTTATGACTTGCAGAGGTTGACATCGAGAGTCACAAAAGTTTATGTTATGATGAGGACATGAAGATTGATTGCACGTTCTTACATCTAGCATTATGAAAATAGTGTATGTTTTGGAAAGTTATATGAAAGTTATACGGGTATAGCCTGAGGCATTTGTATTTACTAGAAATGTAATTGAGCATGGACTGAAGGGCAAGATGCTAGAAAAAGATTTCTTAAAGTAAAATCGGCACAAAAAGGGATATGCTAAATTTATTGTTGTTGTAAGGACATGAAAGGATGATACTTTGCAACATGAGTTGCAGCTAGAAGTGCCATGATACTTGGATACGGGAAGGGGTAAAGAAATCCTTGATGAGCATAACCATTTTTCTTCTATTGTCAGGATAGTAGGTACTACTAAGTGTAATTGCAAAAAAAAAAAAGAAAATGTCAAGGCTTCATGAATATTTGAAATGGTGAATTATGATTTCGAGTTGGGGAAATAAATGACTTGTATAGTATATGGGCGTGTGTATAATCAGATGGACATGGTGCAAATTTATTAAAATCTTCGAGTATCAGGTTCGAGCTTTAGATTTGGGTTTTGCGCCTAAGTGGGGGGAGCATCAGAGCAAGTTAAAGTCACCTTAATGGTGATGGTTGGAAAAAAAATAGAGAAAAGTTTTATTCATAAAATAAAGATCAAGGACACATCTTCGATAAGATTCCTGATGAAATGAGTACAATTGTCATACAATGCTGGTAGAGGGATCACATGCTTATCACGAGTAATAGTTACAGTGTTCAATATTGGGTTTATTAAAATGTGTTATCTAATAGTCAAATATTTAATGGTCTATTTGAGTAGATTCTTATAACTTTGGAGCATCTGTCATTTGAATTAAATTCAAGCAAGGGCGAAAATAAGGAAGTACTTTGGTCATATGTTTGACTTAGTAGAACAAATGAAGGTTATAAATGAGGATAAAGTATATGAACAATTGGCATGAAATGAGGCAAGAAAAGATTATATTATGCGTACAAATACTAAATACTTTTGCAAACCAAAATAATGTGCTCCAGTAAGAAGCACAGGGTCAGAAAAGAAAAAGGGACTAAATGGTACAAGTATTATCCTAATAGCATTGTCACTTGGGAGTTGGAAGCCTATAATCCATGGTAATAATCCTATGGTAGGCATAATAAAAATACAATATGAATCTATGGAAGAGAAATATCATAAAGGAAATGGTGGTATCTATGAGTTGGTTAATGTTAAGAAAATAAAAATATATACAGTGATGCTCGAGAATGAATGGAAACTTGTGCCATCAAAGGGAAGGAAGTGGATTGAACATTTCTCATATAGCGGAATTGTTAGCAACCATATCAAACAATTAGAGATCTAAAGGAAACTCAAAAGTTACAAATGTATGTGGAGGCATAAATCACCCACGTGATGGATGGACCTAAGCAAGAAAAATATCTTGTTGGTATTCAGATAATTGTTGATAAAGGAAGTATTATGGAAGGAGTTGGAAACTAGAGAATCAAGGGTCCCATGAGGACAAACTATGCTTAGAAGTAATTTTATATTAATGAGAAAGTGTTCGAATGGAAGAAATAAAATTTTAATGTCTACAAGAAATGCTCTTTCACGTGCGACTTGGTGTATACATAATAGAAAGAGAATATATATATGCATGATAGTAATATGTGTTGCAATATAGAGTAACCGGTGTTGGAATGAGCGAGGTATAGATGTGCAACTGTTTAAAATAATAAAGAATTATTTGATGCAATTTTGGTATGTGCGCATCCATGTGAGACTTATAAATTTTGTTGTTATACGTTGATGACGTATGTGTGGCCGTGCGGGTCCTAAATAGTTTGTTGTTGTACATTGAGCATATATGTACGTTCGTGTGGGGCCTAGAGATCATATTATGTAAAAATATTTGGTTGTTGAATTATGTTGAAATTAGTGCCCATGTGGGGGCTTGTTCTGGACAGGTTGAAGTTTTGGGATAATTTCAATTGCAAGGGATACTCTGCCGAAAATTTTAAGAATTTAGAGAGTTAGCCAAATTTTGGAGAATGTTCTTAAGTGGGGGAGAATGTAACACCCCGGAAAATTTCGAAGAGTTTTAAGACCATTAAGGAGTTTGGCGGTTGCTAATTATATTAATTCGGGTATGAACAAGACTAATAATTTGAATGATATCAATTGATAATGATAATATATGTATGAGGTGCATTAAGAACGGTTTATGGTCTAAAAAGAGCCCTAAGGCTAAGTCAAGTTGAAAATTATATGATGGGTTAAAGTTTCATGTGAGTTCGCATAGGACCTAACTTCAAACGAGCATAACTATCAAGATATGAAGATTTATATGGTGTATAACCTATCAAAATAAAGGTATATGTGTCTAATTTCTAATGCTTCAAACCGTTTGTCGTTTGGAGATTCCTACAAGAAGTGATGACCTTTGTACTAAAGGGTGGCAGAACAGCTACGCGAGTCTTGCGTAGCCTACGCAACATAGCAGCGCAGCCTACGCACCATTGCGTAGGCAAATCCAGTAGCTTCAAGGGTCATTTTAAGAGCTGAAAAATGTGGGTTTAGAGAGAGAATGAGTTAGTTCTTCATCTTGGAATGGATTTCTAGAGAGGAGGAGCTATTCCACTATGGATACACTTCAAGGTAAGTTATTTTGGTACAAGGATGATTATATAACATCATTTAGTGATAATACTAACATTATTATGGATCAAATCCATAGGAAATGAGTTGAATCTTCAAGAACACCAAAAATAAAAAAAGTTAGATTCTTCCACCAAGAGGTAATCCCTTCACTTGAGCTTCATATATATGTCATATTGGAGTATGGGTAGCATGTTTATGAGTTTTATTTAAAGTTGTAATGAGATATTGTATGAACCCCAAGGGAGGGTCTTGAAAATGATATTTTGGGCAAAGAAGAAGATGAATAGTAATGAATTGATATAAAAGGAATTGTTTTGAGTCTCTAATGATTCCAATAGACTTGATAACTTAATTGATGAACCAATTGAACAGGGAATCACAATTTTGACAAGATACAACACTAGTTCTTGAAATGAGTGTTCTTGAACATAGGGTTTTGTTGGAGAAGACAATGAATAGTGACTTAATGATGTTGGATAATTAACATAGTATTATTAATGACTCCAATTGAGTATTAAATGATAATAATGTAATTGAATAGGCTAAAAGATGAGCTTATTGGATAATTTGGGATGGTTGAAGGCTTGTTGCCGAATTATGAAGACTAAATGGATATTTATGAATCTTTTCATATTTATTTTGATGTAGTTGGGATATCTAATGGTAGGTATTGAATTGTGGGTGATATTTGGACATTTTAATCAATTGTAACATTGTAGTATTTTCGGAACTTGAAAATTTGAGGGTCGAGTTGAGGTCGGATTTTGGTAAAATTGGTATGGCTAGACTCATGGTTGAATGGGTTATCGAATTTTGTACCTTTTGTCGGGTTCCAGGACATGGTCCCTACGGGTAATTTTTGGGGTATAATTTCGGATTTTGTGGAAAATATTAGTATTTTGATATGGAATTAATTTCTATAATTTTGTGGACTGAATCAAATTAATTGTGGCTAGATTCGAGCTGTTCGGAAGTTGATACGCGCATAATGGAATTTCTGGAGCATTGTTTAGCTTGCTCGACATTGGATTCGTCTTGTTCAAGGTAAGTAAATCTTCTAATCTTGGAGCTGAGGATATGTGTAACGACCCGTCCGGTCGTTTTGAGAATTTAAGTCCTGTTCAATGGCATAAGTCCCTGAGCAACTTTGTATTATATGTATTGACTTGCGTGCGTGGTTGAATTCAATTACCGGGTAATTCAGTGTGATTTCAGACACTTAGTCCCTAAAATAGAAGTTTAAGTCGTACGATTTTGACTGTAGTTGGAACTGTGTGAAGAGGACTCCAGAATGGTGTTCTGTCGGTTCCATTAGCTCCGTTGGGTAATTTTGGGCTTAGGAGCATGTCCGGACTGCAAATCTAAAGTCTGTAGCTGATTTAGGCTTGAAATGGCGAAAGTCAATTTTTTGGAGATTTTGACCGAAAGTGGACTTTTTGATATCGAGGTCGGAGTGCGATTCTGAGAGTTGGAACAACTCAGTTATGTTATTTGGGACTTGCCTGCAAAATTTGACGTCATTCCGGGTTGGTTTGATAGGTTTTGGCTTGAGCTTTAGAAGTTCGATGTTTTGGAAGCTTATAAGTTCGATTCGTGGTGTGATTTGTATTTTTGGCATTATTTGATGTGATTTGAGACCTTGAGCGAGTCCGTGTTAGGTTATGGAACTTGTTAGTATGTTTGGACGGGGTCCCGAGGGCCTCAGGTGTGTTTCGGATGGGCTACGGGCCATTTCCTTCTATTTTTGAACAGATGTTTTCTGTCATGTGGTTTCCTTAAACGCGTTCGCATCCCTTCCTTCGCGTTCGCGTAGAGTAATTTTGGAGGAGGAATATTTCTTCTTCACGTTCGTGAGCTTCTATCCGCGATTAGCGTAAGTCTGCCCTTCTCTTCTTCGTGTTCGCAACTCAACCTTCACGTTCACATAGTAGAAACCAGGCCCTAAGAACTGGAGGTCGTTACTCTTCACGTTCGCACAACTCCTTCCGCGATCGCGGAAGCCTGCCTTCCTCCTCCTTCGCGTTCGCGTGCCATTTCACGCATTTGCGTAGACAAGTTCCCTGGCCATTATTTTTTCCCTCTTCGCGATCGCACTGTTCGTTACGCGATCGCGTAATGCATTCTGGGCAGTAGCCATTTCCTCTTCGCGATCGCAACTCCTCTTCCGCGATCGCGATGCTTTCAAGCCTGGGCAGAATATAAGTTTTTCCAAATCGAGAGGTTGATTCATTTCTTTATTTTTGGACTTGGGAGCTCGGGAATTGGCGATTTTTCAAAGGATTTTCAGAGAGAGATTGGGTTAACGATTCCTAACTCGTTTTTGGTTGTATTCCATTAATATATTGTTGTTTCCTCCATTTAATTTCAGATTTGGAATTTAAAAGTTGGGAAAATGGGGGAAAGGTTCCCTAACCGAATTTCTGAGTTTTGATTGGGATTTAGACATCGGATTTGGATAATTTTGGTACGAGTGAACTCGTGAGTAAATGGGTGTTCGTATTTTGTAATTTTTTCCCAATTCTGAGATGTGGGCCCGTGTCTACGTTTTAGGATGGATTTCAGAATTTTTATTAAAATCTTGATTTCATTAATTAGATTAGCCTATTATAGTTGTATTTATGATATGTAATTGTTTTGGCTAGATTTTGGCCATTCGGAGTCGGATATTCATGGGAAAGACATTGTGACCGATTGATTGAGCTTGGTTCGAGGTAAGTATCTTGCCTAACCTTGTGTGGGGGATTTTTCCCTTAGGATTTGAGTCTTCTATGTTGATTGTAGTCCATGTACGCGAGGTGACGAGTGCGTGCTCAGACTTATTTGTGGAAAGTTGGCATTTTAGGATTCTCAGGTCCTTATATTCATCGAGTATGAAGATGTTCTTGATATGATTAAGTTCCTATTTACTAGTTTCACCTACTTTAATTAGAATTAATTGCTTCAGGATTCAATCTTATTTGACTTAACTGAGGATTTTACCTCTTCTATTGTCATGCTATCATTTCATATCTGCTTATCTTTATTTGGAATCATTATTATCTCATCCTATAATTGTTCAGTCTTAATTGAGGTTATGATTATCTTTACGCTGCTTATCCTTAATTGAATTGTTGAATATCCTTCATAATTTCTCAACCTTAAAAGAAGTTTAGATATCCTATATCTTAATCGACTTGTTTTATTTGAAATTATTTGACTCGTGTTAGCTTCCCTGTTGTTGAAATGTATATTGTGGGATCGCTGCTACATATTAGTTTTCCCTTGTTGAGCTGATCTATTTACGCCTAGCATTCTTTACTGTGGTTATTCCTTGTGAATTGGTTCTACCGTTTCTTGTGATTTAAAGTTCTTGAGTTCATTTACTTGTCGTACTTTGTATTATTTCCATTATTGCTGGTGTACTTGTTGTGGTGATGCATGAGGTTTCTGCCATGCGGTTGTGGTTATTGTGATGCACGAGGTTTCTGCCGTGCGGTTGTGGTTATGGGGTTGCACGAGGTTTCTGTCGTGCTATTGTTACTATTGATATTTGCACATACGGCGTGACAAGGCGAGATACATATATGTGGGTTGAGCATGTGGCGAGACAAGGTGGGAACATTGTTATGCACATGTGGCGAGACAAGGAGGGCACTTACTTTATTATTGCACACGTGGCGAGATAAGGTGGGCTGTGTCAGGGATTGATTTGTGATGGCTTGGGGGAATTCTTGTTTGTTGATATTTGTGTAGTGGTATACTTACCCGTGTGAGCTTTATCTTGTGAAAGTTGTGAGAAAAAAATTCTACGTGATGTCCGTTCTTTTTCCTTATGCTTATTTGCTGGTATGGACTATGTTAGGACACTTGCACAAGCATACACGTAGTTAAGCACTCTTATCGGATAAGAGGTGTTCTTGATATTGTTGAGCGTATATGCTCACCCTTGCTTACTTGCCTTCTATGTGAGAATGGCTCTTTTGGAACGTGAGTTGAGTCGTCAATGCAGTTATGAGGTGTTATAAGGGCACATGATGCCAAGTGTTAGGGCTCAGGTATTGAGACCCGTGAGTTGTGATTTGTCCGAGGTTCGGTACCTCATGGAGTTTGTTGACTAACACCTGATGTAAAAGCGGTTGTAGTTGCTGAGTTATTACTTATCCTTGCTGTATTTGTGATTCCAGATTTAGGTTGTGTTCCATTCACTTTTCTGTGTCATTTTTATAGTATTCCGCTGATACTTGTTTCCTTTCATATTCAAATTACTGTATTGTTAGCCATATTGCGTAGTCTTCATGTAGATATCATATTTATGCTGTTTCCTAAACTTATACTTGTTCAGTTTATTAGACCAGTGGGTGTCTTGACTGTTCCTCATCACTACTCCACCGAGGTTAGTCTTGATACTTACTGGGCACCGCTGTGGTGTGCTCATTCTACACTTCTGTACATTTTTGTGCAGATCCAGGTACATGTTCGTTAGCTAGCTGTGTGGACTGTTGCTGTGGAGACTCAAGGTAAACCTGCTGCAGCATTCACATGCTTTGGAGTCACTTTCGTATTTTGTATTCACACTGTTTTACCTGCTTCCAAACAGTTGTATTTAGAAATTTGTAGCAAACTCTGTAGAGCTTATGACTTGTACTACAGGTTTTGGGAATTAAAAAAATATTATTTTGGAGGTTTCCATTTCAAAGAATGTTAGATGTTATATAAATAATGTTGTTATTTCAAATAATGTTAGGCTTACCTAGTCCATAAGACTACCATCACGATACCAAACAAAGGGAAAATTGGGTCGTGACAATATGAACCATGAATATATGTATTGTGTGAATTGTTGGGAGGTGACGCACATGCTAGATGACGGGCGTGTGGGCGTCCACCATAGAAATTGTGACATAATTGTTTTCGTGGAATTGTGTAGTCACCTCGTGTACATGAGTTTCCACACATTACAATTATCAATCTTAGGGGGAATTTCTCCCACACAAGGTTAGACAAGTCACTTACCTCGACTTGCTCCAATTTAACCAAATAATATGCTTTTTCCTCGATTTTCCGACTACGATCGACTCGTATCTAGTCATAATTATTTCTATACAGTCAACAAAAATTATAGTAATCAATTTCATAAAAACAAAATATTACATTTTTCAATAAAATCCGAAATTAGCTCAAAATTTACCCGCGGGGCCCACATATCGGAATTCGGCAAAACTTACAAAATCTGACAACTCATTCAATTACAAGTCCACCCATACCAAATTTACCAAATTCCGATAGCAACTCGACCTC